>NC_042999.1:2361905-2369405 GCF_006345805.1 Octopus sinensis | reverse complement strand
TGGAATCAGGAAATTATAATGTTACCAGGGCCAGAGCCATGCTGCTCAGCCCCCTAAAGTGCCACATACAAAGCACTGATAATAATCATTTCTATTCTAGGCAGAAGGCCTTGAAAATTTAGGTGGGGGGAAGGGGGATAGTTGATTACATCGATGCCAATGCGTAACTGGTTTTATTTCAACCTCGGTGGAATTTGAATTCAGAATGCAGCAACAGGCGAAATGCCAGTAAGCAATTCATCCAGCACACTAACGATTCTGCCAGCTCACCCACTTTGATAATAATAATAATAATCTTTTCTACTATAGGCACAAGGCCTGAAATTTGAGGGACAGGACTAGCCAATTACATCGACCCCATTGTTTCACTGGTACTTAATTTATCAACCCTGAAAGGACGAAAGGCAGAATTTGAACTCAGAATGTAGCGACAGATGAAATACCGCTAAGCATTTCGCTTAGGGTGCTAACGATTCTGGCAGCTCGCTGCCTCAAAGCACTGATAATAATGCCATGTACAAAACACTGGTGATGGTGCTATGTAAAAGCACCCAGTACTCTGTAAATTGGGTGGTGGTAGGAATGGCATCTAGTTGTAGAAACTAAACCGAACCAGACTATGGATCCTGGCTCCTGACAAGCCATCCAAAACATTCCAACATAGAAAATGGACATTAAAGGATGATGCTGATGATGATGATGATATGTTTGTCTGTCTGTCTGTATGTACGTACGTACGTATATATGTATGTGTATGTGTATGTATAAAGGGCTTGTGTGTGATGGCAATTTTAACAACTTGAATCTTACATGCAAATGTATGGAACACAGTACAGAATTTATAGATATTTTCACATAAAAAATTTCAATAAATTTTATGGAAATGGGTAAGATTTATTTATGTGCAACGACTTTAGTCATTTTGGCCCACATTTAGATTGTGGTAGCAAATTAAATTTTCTGTTTTGGAGTTGAAAAAGCTTTTAAATAAATGTAGCAAGGGAATAAAATATTCTATAAATAGTATTTTATTTTATTGTAAGTAAACTAGGACTATGTAAGAATTTAGTTTTGTTACTTATATTGCTACTTCGAACCTACAATTTATTAGAGTTGTTACTTAAAAGTTGGAATTGGTAAGCACCTATCTGTATAAGATGCTGTCTTGTAAAGGAATATATGTATGTGTGTGCTTACTTGTGTGTGTTAATTATTACTTAAATGTGTTGTCATAAGTGGTTGGAAAAGGTTTTATAGAATTCTGAATATAATCGTTTGTTAATGGGTAGTAAAGATCTGCAAAGTTTTATATCTTAAGAACAAGCAATGCTTAGAATAAACTGAGCAGAAGAGAATAAATCGAAAGTTAAAACAAAAACTCCCATATACAACCTGCAAACAAAATATAACTTCATATACCAAAGGATAAGACAGTGAGCTGGCAGAACCGTTAGCCCACTGGGCTAAATGCTCAGTGACATTTTGTCAATCTTTACGTCTTGAGTTCCAGTTCCACCAAGGTCAGCTTTACCTGTCATCATTTCAGGGCTGATAAAATAAGTACCAGTTGAGCACAGGGGTAGATGTAATTGAGTAGACTTCATCCCCCAAACTTGCTGGCCTTGTGCCAAAATTTGAAACCTGATCATACACACACACATACACAAACATATACATACACCACACAGACACATATAAACCACATACGCATGCATGCACACACACACATATAATGTAGAAGAAAGAACAAAGTTGTTACATTACTACATGATCTGAATGTCAAATCTTCTGTAAACAATACAGCTGTGATACTCTCTACACCAAGGTGTCCGCATAATTATGACCATCCAAATTAGAAGTCTTAACCTAAATGACCAAGATTACTCATACCAGTGGACTTTCAATGGAGATCTCCCTCCACACAGTATCAAGGTATAGAAGTATGTCTATTTAATACAGAAGGCAGAAAAATGTTGTAATATTTACTCTACATGATGGTGGAGTGCTGGCAAAATGCTGAGCAGCATTTTGTCTGTCCTTATGTTCCGAGTTCAAATTCCGCCAAGGTCGACTTTGCCTTCCTTCCTTTCGGGGTCGATGAAATAAGTACCAGTTGAACACTGGGGGTCGATGTAAATGACTGGTTCCCCTCCCTTGAACTTACTGGCCTTCAACAAAAATTTGAAACCAATATTATTCAACATCATCATCATCATCATCATTTAATGTCCGCTTTCCATGCTAGCATGGGTTGGATGATTTGGCTGAAGACTGGCGAGCCAGATGGCTGCACCAATCTGATCAGGCTGAGTTTCTACAGCTGAATGCCCTTCCTAATGCCAACCACTCGCTTGAAAAATAAAACCTTCAGTCGACACTCACAGAGGGGTGTGATTTGATAGCATATAATTGCTTCAGGTGCACCCTGCCTTCCCACTGTTGACTGAGCAGATTATCAAGGATGTGAGATTGGGGAAGTGGAAGAGAGCTGCACCAACACACAGCTATGGCTACTAGGGTACACACTTCAAGATCTACATATAAAACACATAGTGCATACACAGATGTTCATATATTTAACATAACCACTAAGCAATGTGTCTTTACTATACACACACATATTTATGCTTGTTTTTATGTTCAGTAATATAATAAACAAATTTTCATTAATCTGATGGGTTACTCTATATTTTGTAGAGTACAAATTTATTATTCTTTAACAAAAATTTTATTGACCATGGCTTTGAAATTTCCATTATGTAAGCCATCGTTGGAGTGCCTGTATACATACATACATACATACATACATACATACATACATACATACATACATACATACAGACATACAGACATACTGAGTAGAAAGGAAGATGTAATTTGAGTCAAATACAATATTTCATGATTGTTTTAGTATATAAAATCTCATGTATTTAACTTACTTTAAAGTTTCTAAGTGTAAAACTCATGTAGAGGTTTACATAAGCTCAATTCTTTAATATACATGATGATACTTGCATGTGTAAAACCTATCTTAACACATTTTTATATACCAGAAAAAT
Source organism: Octopus sinensis (assembly GCF_006345805.1). Classification (NCBI taxonomy): domain Eukaryota; kingdom Metazoa; phylum Mollusca; class Cephalopoda; order Octopoda; family Octopodidae; genus Octopus; species Octopus sinensis. The sequence continues at coordinate 2,366,346 of NC_042999.1, read as the reverse complement.
ACACCTGTGTACTGGGTAAACATAAAAGAACATCTGTGCATCCAAAATATTTCATTACGAACTAAACGAATATATAATTATCTCCGTTTTATGTTAGCAAAGTTATTATTATTACGTTAGATGGTATTAAATAGACTGATGCTTTCATATAATTAAATAATATATTTCTTTGTAGTTATTTTCGTTAGAAAATTTTCTAAAAGGTTTTACAGGTTTCCACATGAATCACATTCATGCTTACACAAATACTTTTACAAATGCAATTGGTAGGATTTCACTGTATTGTGAGTAAACGAGTATATATATACTTGGTGATAATCTGTTTAAAAACGGCTTTTTGCAGTTAACACCAATGCTGAAATATATACATTTTGAAATATGTGTTACCAAAAAGTAGGTATATGTGAAAATGATATATGAATGTGTTAGCCTTTCAATTCTGAAATAGTCTGAGAGTTTGGTGTTTGTAATAAGTTGCAGTATATTACTCTGAAAAACTTCCGGTTTCTGTAGGGCAGCAGATGTCCAGCTGACACTTTGTAGTCCATATAAAACTACTGGGAAAAACATAGGTGTTGGAGATACTTGATTTTACATGGTATGGGATCTGTTTTGAAGTATGTGCAGTTTTGTACTTATCAAAGGCTGTCCAACTAAAACCGATTCCATGGTTCACAGCTATCATTCCATGAAAGACAAATAACCTAATTTACAACTAATCAGCATTGTCTTAAAAAATTGGTGTTCAAGCTGCTTGGTCACACGAAGTGAATCATTTGTGATGTCAGCAAGATGTGTTTGGAAGTTATGATTAATGGAAAGAGAAACAGAAGTGGGAAACCTAAGAGATGGATCAAAAGCATCACAACATGACAGGTCTTCACATGATTTCCTGAATGCTCCTGCCAAAGTTTGAATACTATGGAGGCAACTGGCTCATGCTAATGCAGATTCTGTTGCCAGTAGAGATAGTGGGATTTGGTGATATTAGTCCTTGTAGATGGCTTAGGAGCACTGATAGGTTTGCATATTACATAAAAGATATTCAAATAACATAAACACTGGATTTGAATAATAACCACCATCCAAACGTGGCTACACCATCCAAACATGGCTGATACCAGTGCTGCCTGACTGGCGTCCGTGTTGGTGACACGTAAAATGTACCAACTGATCATGGCCATTTGCCAGCCTCCTCTGGCCCCTGTGCCAATGGCATGTAAAAAGTACCCACTACGCTCACGGAGTGGTTGGCGTTAGGAAGGGCATCCAGCTGTAGAAACACTACCAGATCAGACTGGGCCTGGCGCAGCCTCCTGGCTTCCCAGACCCCAGTTGAACCGTCCAACCCATGCTAGCATAGAAAACAGACGTTAAACGATGTTGAGGATGATAATGATGATATCTATAAATAAAGACTATAAGACATAAAACCTTGTCTTAAGGTGATGGCAGGAAAGGGAATTGAATATGAAATACGTAGGAATTTAAGGAATTTAAGGTGTGCAAGAGGAAGGTTATCTACAAAGGAAATTTATAATGAGTTTATAGTATTTCATATAATATGCAATGCACCCAATGTCTGTAAAAAGGTGGTAGTTCATTAATGTTTAAAAAGTAACGTTTGTTTTGGAAATAAATTTCATAATTTCCGTGGTACAAAGGTGGCATGGTTTTTCCTTTTATTTATATTGATGGTAGAGTGTATGATAAAGTTTTCCAAGATATGATTTGTAGGATGTTAGTTTTTTAAAAATCATATGTGTGTGATGCATTTGGTTTCTTATTTATCACACACTCTATCATCAATATAAATAAAAGGAAAAACCATGCCAGCTTTGTACCATGGAAATTATGAAATTTATTTTCAAAACAAACGTTATTTTTTAAACATTAATGAACTACCATCTTTTTACAGACATTGGGTACATTGCATATTATATGAAATACTAAAAACTCATTATAAATTAATTTTGTGCTGAATAAATCGATTTTAAAGGAATCGGCAGTCATTCGTATATATGAGAGATAAAATGATTTGTTGGAGTTAAGCACAATCCGACTCATGGCCGATGCCAGCGCCGCCTCGACTGGCTTCCGTGCCGGTAGCACGTAAAATGCACCAATCCGACCGTGGCCGTTGCCAGCCTCGCCTGGCACCTGTGCAGGTGGCATGTAAAAAGCACCCACTATACTCACGGAGTGGTTGGCGTTAGGAAGGGCATCCAGCTGTAGAAACATTGCCAGATAAGACTGGAGCCTGGTGCAGCCTTCTGGCTTCCCAGATTCCCAGTCGAACCGTCCAACCCATGCTAGCATGGAGAACGGACGTTAAACGATGACGATGACGACAACGATGTTTGCAATATATCAGTTTATTATCTAGGAATTCTCATTTCAATGGGAATGAGTTCATGCAAGTGTAATAGCAATTAAGTATACTTTGGTTTGCCTAATGGAAACTGAACTCAGTGTGGTTAATTATTAAAATTGGCTGTAAAAGGTTGGAAGTACTTGATAAACATATTTTAATGACATTTTGGTTTAGATTTCTATTGCATTGATTAGTTAGAAGGGAAGCTCTTCAGTAAAACTTTAGAACAATGTAGTTATGGGAGTTATGATCCATAGATCTATAGACTACATCATTCTTCTATCCATTTTCTCTGTTTAGCTGGAGGTTACAGATGTTTTGCTAACATTTTCTTTATTCATAGGTGCAGGAGTGGCTGTGTGGTAAGTAGCTTGCTTACGAACCACATGGTTCTAGGTTCAGTCGCATTGCATGGCAGCTTGGGCAAGTGTCTTCTACCATAGCCTCAGGCCAACCAAAGCCTTGTGAGTGGATTTGGTAGACGGAAACTGAAAGAAGCCCGTTATATATATGTATATATGTATATGTGTGTGTTTGTGTGTCTGTGTTTGTCCCCCCAACATCGCTTGACAACTGATGCTGATGTGTTTATGCTCCCGTCACTTAGCAGTTCGGCAAAAGGGACCGATAGAATAAGTACTAGGTTTACAAAGAATAAGTCCTGGGGTCGATTTGCTTGACTAAAGGCGGTGCTCCAGAATGGCCACAGTCAACTGACTGAAACAAGTAAAAGAGTAAAGGGAATATTAAATCCACTCCTTTTTAGAGTTTCATTGCAGCTTTCAGATTCTCCATAAACATTTGTTTCATTTAATGATGATTTTGAGAATTTGATTTTCAAGTAGTCAGAAAATTTGTATATATACACAATTTTTTTTCTATATGCTTTTTATAGCAGTAATGCATTGATTTACACATAATTAAAAGACAACGTACAAAAAAATTAATTATGCTTTAGTTGGATTCCATTATATTTGCCCAGTATAAATCTTTAAAACATTTGAGGAATCAGGATCTATAAGTATGTTATATTTGAAACTTTTAAGAACAACAAGCCCTTCATTTCTATAAAGACCACAGGATATGAATATGTACCTTCTGTATAATAACTTTAACAGAAAGTCCCTCAAAGTCATTCACTTCTGCAAAGTCTGTTCCCATGCTCTCATTTAACCCTTTCGTTACTGTATTTATTTTGAGATACTCTATATTTTTTTCAATTACTTTAAATGTAACAAAGAATTTAGTAAAATAACTTAGTTATCATTAAACTAGTGTTAGGAACCTAAATTGCGACTAAAGTTTGGTGGAAGATTTTAATTCAAAACTTATGAAAACAAGATATTTGTACTCAGAGCCAGAGCTGGTTTCAGCTGGGTTTGTTACAAAAGAGTTACAAATATCATGGTGACTTTAACCCTTTTGTTACCACATTTCTGTTGAGATGCCCTGTTTCTTTCAATTAATCTTAAATATAACAAATGTAAAATAACTTAGTTATCATTAAGCTAGTGTTAGGAACATAAATTGTGACTAAGGTTGGGTGGAAGATTTTAATTCAGAACTTATGAAAACAAGACATTTGTACTCAGAGCCAGAACTGGTTTTAGCCGAGTTGGTAACAAAAGGGTTAAAGAGTTCAGTTTCAGGGCTTTAACTTCCAGTCTATTCTCGTATGATATGACTTTTTTTTTATATTCTTTGTAAGATTTAAAAATCTGACATGTTCTACCACCAATACTTATAGTGTTAAATCACCATGATGAGAATTCTATGGAATACAGGCTACTTTCTTATAAACATTCATTAATAGTAATTATCATACAGAAACAAATGTGCACACAAAGAATCACAATGAAAGCAGGGTGACAAACTGCTTGTAATATATATTTACATATACACACATATGCACACACATATATATATATATTCTTTTATTCTTCTATTCTTTTACTTGTCTCAGTCATTTTTACTGTAGCCATGCTGGGGCACCATCTCAAAGGGATTTTGAGTCAAAGAAATTAACCTCAGGATTTATTCTTTGTAAGCCTAGTACTTATTTTATCA
>NC_042999.1:2304405-2359405 GCF_006345805.1 Octopus sinensis | reverse complement strand
ATCAAGAGTCTGTGACCATCACTTTTCTGTAATCCCAAATACAAATCTCTTTTACTCTTTTACTTGTTTCAGTCATTTGACTGCGGCCATGCTGGAGAACTGCCTTTAGTCGAGCAAATCGACCCTGGGACTTATTCTTTATAAGCCCAGTACTTATTCTATCAGTCTCTTTTGCCTAACTGTTAAGTGACGGGGACGTAAACACTCCAGCATCGGTTGTCAAGCAATGCTAGAGGGACAAACACAGACAAACATATACACATACATACATATATATATATATATACATATATACGACAGGCTTCTTTCAGTTTCCGTCTACCAAATCCACTCACAAGGCTTTGGTCGGCCTGAGGCTATAGCAGAAGACACTTGCCCAAGATGCCACGCAGTGGGACTGAACCCGGAACCATGTGGTTGGTTAGCAAGCTACTTACCACACAGCCACTCCTGCGCCTATATATATATATATATGTAAGGGAATTTTTAATGGCGACAATACTCCATATATAGTACAACTGATTTTTACTCATTTATGAGCTAAGAAATAATAAAAGTTTTTGTAGAAGATAAAAATTTCATTTGTCAGTACTTTACTATATATATATATATATATATATATGTGTGTGTGTATTAAATAAAATGAGACAACAAAGCCAAGGCTGAGTGGAATTTTCAGGACATTTATAAAGAGAAAGATAGTATTACAGCAGTTTCTGTGATATTAGGGATATCCTGACATCAGAAATGATGTGAGATGGTTAAATGGTGGAAGGATATCCCTAATATCCCAGAAACAGCTGTAAGACTAACTTTCTCTTTATAAATGTCCTGAGAATTCCACACACCCTTGGCTTTGTTGTCTCATTTTATTTAACATATGCATGCTTCTACAAGACCGGCATTAGACTCCTCACTCGTATCATTATCGAACCGAGATTTTAACTACTTTCCTTCCTAAGCACTTACATAGCATTACCTGCCCATCATCATTTAACACCTGCTTTCCATGCTAGTATGGGTTGGACAATTTCACTGAGGACTGGTGAACCAGATGGCTGCACCAGGCTCCAATTTGATCTGGCAGAGTTTCTACAGCTGGATGCCCTTCCTAATGCCAACCACTCCGAGAGTGTAGTGCGTGCTTTTATGTGCCACTGGCACAAGGGCCAGTCAGGCAGTACTGGCAATGGTATATATATATATATATATATATATATATATGTATACTACTTTTATTATGCCTTCTGTTACTGGCCTGATGTGTATGTTCAATTTATTTACCCACCGCTGCTAGGAGGCAGGGGCCATCTCAACATACATAACTTTACACTTCCCAGATAACCATTTCCAAAGACCTTTCTCATTTCCTGCCACTCAGTTTCAGCATTAGTTTGACTTGAATCAAATGTTAGTCAATGCTTCTTACCTGTTAAAATCACTCTCTCTTTAAAGATGAAGATACATCTACACCCATGAAAACGCTCACAAGCTTTTACATATCTTTATATATCACACCTGGATGCGCAATGGCCCAGTGGTCAGGGCAGCATACTTGCAGTCAGAGGATTAGGGTTTCAATTACCAGACCGGGTGTTGTGTGTATTTATTGAGAGAAAACACCTAAAGCTCTAGGAGACTTCAGCAGGGGGTGGTGGCGACCCCTGTTGTACTCTTTTGCCCAACTTTCTCTCACTCTTTCTTCCTATTTCATGAGTAATGCTGTGATAGACTGGCATCCCGTCCAGCTGTAGGAAACACATACGCCACAGAAACTGGGAAACCGGGCCCATGAGCCTGGCTAGGCTTGAAAAGTGCACATAAATAAAATAAAAAATAATATATATCACATATCCAACTTTGCTGGTTGGTTGGCTTGAGTCTAGTACTGTACAATATCTATCAATTGTTAAAATCTTTCCTTTCTAAGTGGATATCCACACCCTTAAAGGGGTTCAGAAGGTATTAAACCATATCTGTATTATTTCTGACTTAATACTGTAAATTCAATTTAGTGCTTGTGTGGGAGTTATTTACTAATAGCAGATTGAATATGGATACAAGTGCTGTAGAGAAAGAAAGAGACGTTCGTCTGTTTTGTGTGTGTAGTAATATGGATAATCAGGAGATGCATGCTGGGAATGACAAACACATGCACACCTTGTTATGGCAGAACAATAATTCAGCTGGGAAATTTATATGAAAAAGGATTTAAAGAAATATACCAAAGCCATTTAAAAAGGATGGGAAGGAAAATAAAACCAATATCTTGTTAAGATAAAGAAACAAAAAAATAAGGAATTAAGATTAAGGGGAAACTAATAAATTAATTACACAGAATACAAACTGAAATATGGAAGAAATGTGTTTGAAAGAATATTATTAGAGTAGCAGATGAATACTTAAAGTAAACTGAATTCTGGAAAATCAGAATTTTGTACGAGTTTTCGAGATTTTCCAATAATTGATTAGAGTTATATATTCAATTGAAAATTAATGAAATTAAGAATAATAGATGGAAACATAAAGAAAATAATGACAGTAGTTAGATTTCAATACTTAAACGAAAATAACTCAAAACAGGTATATTCACCATAAAGACATATTAGTGTCTTATGAAATCAGAAAATTGATTATTTATCGCAAATATAAAACGGGACGAAGCTAAACAGTCATGAATAGGATAGAGAAGTTGGTTAAATAATAAATCACAAAATTACTTAAACTAGAAAATTTAAATTAATGCTTTCTTGACATAAAAAAGATATTCTAAAATGTCTTGGAACGATAATGGTAAAAGTGTTTCTTTTTTGGCACTTCTTAGTAAAAAGGATTAGGGTAGTAAGACATTCCTGGACATTAATGTCACAAGACCTATGTGTCATAGAGCTGCTTAATTGGTTTTCCATGGTGTATAAAGGACCAAGATCACAATGTTTCCCTTGGACGTGGCACCAGTCTGGTACGAGATTATTCATTTAAAACCAAGTGGACTGGAGCAAAATTGAAAAGAAGCGCTTTGGTCAAGAACACAATGCATGATGTCATCCAGGAATTGAAACTGTGATCTTCCAATAGTGAAGTTAACAAGGTAACCACTTGGCCATGTGCTTTAACACTGAGTAGGGCAGTAGATCAAAGAATAACTTGATATGAACACAGAAGTCCTCAGCTCAATAATATTTTGCTGGGTCTGAAAGGCGGCAAGTTGGCAGAAACGTTAGCACGCTGAGTGAAATGCTTAGCGGTATTTTGTCTGCCGTTACGTTCTGAGTTCAAATTCTGCTGAGGACGACAATGCCTTTCATCCTTTTAAGGTCGATAAATTAAGTACCATTTGGTACTGGGGTCGATCTAATTGACTGGTCTCCTCACCAAACATTTTGGGCTTTGTACCTTGAGTAGAAAATAATATTTTGCTGGGTCTGAATATTATTGACTTGAACAGCAAATGAAAGCAAATGATCATAAAGTGCTGAAATATGTGATGGCTGTGAGGTAAAGATGCTTGCTTACCAGCCACATGGTTCTGGGTTCAGTCCCACTACATGGCACCTTGGGCGTCTTCTACTATAGTATTGGGCCGACCAAAGTTTTGTGAGTGGATTTGGTAAATGGAAACTAAAAGAAGCCTGTCATATATATATATATGTGTGTGTGTGTGTATGTATATGTGTGTGTGTGTATATATATGTGTGTGTGTGTATGTATATGTGTGTGTATCTGTGTTTGTTCCCCCCCATTGCTTGACAACAGATGTTGGCATGTTTACTTCCTTGTAACTTAGCAGTTCGGTAAAAGAGGCCAATAGAATAAGTACTAGGCTTACAAAGAATAAGTCCTGTGATCGATTTGTTCAACTAAAGGCAGTGCTCCACCATGGTCGTAATGAAGTGACTGAAACAAATAAAATAAATAAATAAATATACTATAATTCTTTTACCTCTTTCAGTTGTTTGACTGCAGCCATGCTGGAGCACTGCCTTTAGTTCAGCAAATTGACCTCAGGACTTACTATTTGTAAGCCTAGTACTTATTCTATCAGTCTCTTTTTGCCGAACCACTAAATTACGGGGACATAAACACACCAACATTAGTTGTCAAGCAATGGTGGTGAAGGGACAAACACAGACACACACACATATACATATATATATGTATATTATGGGCTTCTTTCAGTTTTCATCTACCAAATCCACTCACAAGGCTTTTGTCGACCGGAGGCTATAGTAAAAGAGTCTTGTCCAAGGTTCTATGCATATATATATATATATATGTGTGTGTGTATAAATATTTTGCAGAAGTAACTGAATGACTCAATGTCCAAGAGTTTCATGCATTGATACTTATATACATACATACATACATACATACACACACACACACACATATATATATATATATATATATATATATATATATATATATGTATATATGTATATATGTATATATATTTGTACGTATGTACATATGTATGTATGTACGTACTATGTATGTATGTACATATCTATGTATATATATGTGTACATACTATGTATGTATGAAAAGTTTCTTTCCATTGTGAAGGTACTTGGTTTAGTTGTTAGAGTAGTCAGCTCATGCTAACAAGGTCACGAGTTCAATTCCCAGTGGCATATTATGTCCTTGAGCAAGACACTTCATTTTACATTGTTCCAGTGCACTCAGTTGGAAAAAAAAATGATTAATACCTGTAAATTCAAAGGGGCCAGCCTTGTCACACTCTGAGAATTACATTCTCCTTGAGAATTATATTCAAGGTATGTGTGTCTGTGGAATACTCAGCTACTTCTACCTTAATCTCATGAGCAGCCTCTCCTATTGATTGAAATATAAGAGTACCACTTATATTTCCATAGGCAAAAATCTTGAGTTGCAAGCACTCACAGCATTAAAGAAACAGAAATGATGCTTTTATCAAAGAATATAAAGAGGAACCCTTAAGAGAAAATTACCATTTATCTACCAAGGTGGTGAAAGATAGCAGTTAGTACCGAAATATAATGGAAGGAGGCAAAAAATATTGGTAAGTCTCTTAGAGCATTTTTTACTCATTAAAATAATTAGAAAAAGAGATGTTATAACTGATGCTAGCATTAAAAAATAATTTAGAAAGTCAACTGATAGAAATGAGCGTGACAGCAATAATAGAAATAAATATCTCATAAAGATAACAATACAAGTTTCTCCTTGTAAAACATCTTAGCAAAAGGGGAGGTTCATAAACATGAAATGAATTTATACTTGAAGCAATGGTGTAAATAATATAATGTAGTATAATGATGGCTAAAATGTGAGAGGAGGACATTGGAGAAGAATGGAATAGAATCAATGTCCTACATATTAATTGCATTTGTGTGTGGGTGAGTGTCTGTGTGGGTGTTTAATAATAATAATAATAATGTTTGTGTGTGTGTGTATGTGTATATGTATCTATCTATACACATTTATGATTATATATATATATATATACATACAGAAAATTATAAATATGTATATATGTATGTTTGTGTTTGTGTGTGTGCGCATACGTATATATGTATCTATCAATACACATTTATGATTATATATATAATATATATATATATACATACAGAAAATTATAAATATATATATGTTTGTGTGTGTGCATATGTATATATGTATCTATCTATACACATTTATGATTATATATATATGTGTGTGTGTGTGTGTGTGTGTGTGTGTATGTGTGTTTGTGTGTGTGCAAATGTGTATCTATCTATACACATTTATGATTATATATATATAAATATATATATATAAATATATATATATATATATATATATATACATAAAATTATAAATATATATATGTTGTGTGTGTGTATCTATCTATCTATCTATCTATCTATCTATCTATATATATATATACATAGACACATATATGTGTGTGTATGTATATATATGTATATTCATCTATATATATATATGTATGTGTATATATGACAAGGAGACATAGAGCAACTAATTTTGGCATCAGCAAGCATGAAATTGTAAATACACAATAAAACTATCAAAGTATAATTAGAGAATATAAATAATCTTTTTAATGATGAAATTATTACGTTTAGATTTAAAATTCATATTTACACATATATACATACATGCATGTCCACACTCATACACACACACACACACGCATACGCATGTGTGCGTATATAATGAAAATAGAATATTTTATTTTTATGTTCAGATCATCAATACCTATAATTTAAATTTGAATAATGATTATTTCAAAAAAATTACATAGGGTGGGGTACTGTATCAAGCAGTAGTTTTATTGCTAAGAATAGAAATAATGTCTTCTCTTCTCCCACATTTAGTTAATATGAATATGAGCCATATAGATAATTATGAAACGGAATTGTAGTTTAAGGTTCAATTAAAATGACAAAGCAAAAGGAAAAAAAGACATCAGATGCATTTCAGCAGGAATTATTTTAGATGTGTGTGTGTGGGCGGGAGAGAAATCGATGCAAAAATCTAAGCGCCATTTCAAAAATAATCAAAATGATTTAGCCTTGATTATCACACATGCACACACACACACACACACACACACACACATAAGTTTGGTGATGGAAATGGGAAAAAATAGAACTGGCAAAATGGGAACTTTTACTCTTTACTCTTTTACTTGTTTCAGTCATTTGATTGTGGCCATTCTGGAGCACCACCTTTCGTCGAACAAATCGACCCCAGGACTTATTCTTTGTAAGCGAAGTACTTATTCTATTGGTCTCTTTTTGCTGTACTGCGAAGTTACATGGATGTAAACACACCAGCATTGGTTGTCAAGCGATGTTGGGGGGACAAACACAAGCATATACACACACGTACATATACATTTATATATACATATATGATGATGATGATATATATATATATGACAGGCTTCTTTCTGTTTCCATCTACCAAATCCACTCACAAGGCTTTGGTTGGCCTGAGGCTATAGTAGAAGACACTTGCCCAAGGTGCCATGCAGTGGGACTGAACCCGGAACCATGTGATTGATAAGCAAGCTACTTACCACACAGCCACTCCTGCGCCTATATGTATATACTCCTGTGAGTATATGCATATTTTTATTTATATTTAGAAGCAACTGAGTGACTCAAGTGCTGAGTGTTTTGTGCATTGGTGATTATCGAATTTGTATGTCAAATATTAATGTGTATTTGTGTATTTGTGTGTGGCTGTGTGGTAAGAAGCTTGCTTCCCAACCACATGGTTCCAGGTATAGTCCCACTGTTTGGCACCTTGGGCAAGTGTCTTCTATAGCTTTGTGAGTGGATTTGGTAGACAGAAACCGAGAGAAGCCCATTATCATTATAATTAGAATTTACAAAAAGTACAAATGAAACAAAAGACAAAAATGGGTGTGTAAACAACATAGACATGTATTAGTTCAATGCTCGGGAAGTGAAAAAGTCTTTTACGTTTTGAGCCTAGACTCTTATATATACATATATATATATATATATATAAAGACATCAGATGCATTTCAGCAGGAATTATTTTAGATGTGTGAGTGGGCGGTAGAGAAATCGATGCAAAAATCTAAGTGCCATTTCAAAAATAATCAAAAAGATTTAGCTTTGATTATCACACAAACACGCACACACACACATTATATAAAATCCCAAATTTGTAATAATATTATAAATATATATATATATATGCACACACATATATCATATATATATATAATATATATATATGATATAATATAATCATCATATATATATATATATATATATATATATATATATAATATATATATATATTAATAGTTATCGCCATACTGATATGGCAATCTTATAAATATAAGACTAAAGCTGTCGATGATTAGCTCCAAGAGGCCACCGCCTCAAGCTAGCTATTTGACACACAATCTGCGTCCATTATAAACTTTAGTCTTATATTTATAAGATTGCCATATTAGTATGGCGATAACTATTAATTTCCAGTAACGCTGCTGTAATCTCCTTTAGAGAGGCTTAGTAATTTTAATATTTCTATTATATATATATATATATGTATATATATATGTATTTGTGTGTCTGTGTTTGTCCCCACCACCATCACTTGGCAACCAATGTTGGTGGGTTTACATTCCCGTAACTTGGTGGATTGGCAAAAGAGACCAATAGAATAAGTACTAGGCTTACAAACAATAATTCCTGGGGTCGATTTGTTTGACTGAAGGTGGTGCTCCAGTAGGGACGCAGTCAAATGACTGAAACCAGTAAAAGAAATATATATATTTATGATGTCCCACAGGTACGGCAGCCAGTCAGGCAGCACTGGCATCGACCATGCTCGAATGGCGCTTTTTACGTGCCACCAGCATGGGTGCCAATCGGGTGGCACTAGCATTGGAGAGCTTTCACACAGTTTCCATCTACCACATTAACTGACAAGACATTGGTTGGTCAGGTCTTAGTAGAAGACAAAGTGCTGTGATGTAGGACTGAACCTGAACCCACATGGTTGCAAAGCAAGCTTCTTAACCACATAGCCATGCCTGTGCCTCTCTCCCCCTCTCTCTCACCTTTTTCTCTCCCTTTGCCTCTCTCACTTTGTCTCTCTCCCTCTGGCCCCCTCTTTCTCTCCCTCTCTATAGGCGCAGGAGTGGCTGTGTGGTAAGTAGCTTGCTAACCAACCACATGGTTCCGGGTTCAGTCCCACTGCGTGGCATCTTGGGCAAGTGTCTTCTGCTATAGCCCCGGGCCAACCAATGCCTTGTGAGTGGATTTGGCAGACGGAAACTGAAAGAAGCCTGTCGTATATATATATATATATGTGTGTGTGTGTTTGTGTGTCTGTGTTTGTCCCCCTAGCATTGCTTGACAACCGATGTCGGTGTGTTTACATCCCCGTCACTTAGCAGTTCGGCAAAAGAGACCGGTAAAAAAAGTACTGGGCTTGCAAAGAATAAGTCCTGGGGTCGATTTGCTCGACTAAAGGCAGTGCTCCAGCATGGCCGCAGTCAAATGACTGAAACAAGTAAAAGAGTAAAAGAGAGTAAGAGCGTAAAAGAGTATGTGCATAAGCATGTGTTTATACTCTTTTATTTGACTGCAGCCATGCTGGAGCACTGCCTGTAGTCGAACAAAATAACCCCAGGACTAATTCTTTGTAAGCCTGTGAACCTGGATCCTTATGGTTGTGAAGCAAGCTTCTTACCACACAGTCACTCCTGCACCTATACATCACCCTGCATAAGTTATGTATGTATAATTTCACGCACACACATATACTCGTACGCATGCACTTATACTACCTGTGCAAGGTGCGGTATGTCGTTATGCAAAGGAACGCACAAATACGTGTGATTAAAATTTGTATTGACTGCAGTACAGATGATGATGATGATAACGACCATGACAATGCTGATATTGACAATGATGGTGATGACGATGATGAAGATGCTGAAGGTGGCGATGGTGATAACGATAATGATGATGAGATTGAAGATGCTGCTGCTGTTGAGCGAAGTGGTCTTCGTCCTCTTGGGAGACGTCCGAAACATGGTCCTTTGCTATTCGTAAGACCCACAGAAGAGAAAGCAGGTCAACCCCCGACACCAAGAGCATCAACGGATGGATGAATACACATCCAGGCTCAGCGGTTGTGTAGGAGGTCGGGGACAAGAAACAGGAAGAAAGAGTGAGAGAAAGTTGGAGCTAAAGAGTACAACAGGGGTCGCAAACACCCCCTGCCAGAGCCACGTGGAGCTTTAGGTGTTTTCGCTCAATAAACACACACAACGCCCAGTCTGGGAATCGAAACCGTGATCCTCCGACCGCGAGTCCGATACCCTAACCACTGGGCTATTGCACCTTTTTTTTTTTTAAAGAGTACATCATCATCATCATTGTTTGACCGTGGTCGAGACAATGGAATTTACCATGCTACGCCAGACTTCACGGTCCATCATAGCATTACGGAGGTCCTGTTGCTGGATGCCTGTATCCCTGGAGATTACATCAGGGTCGGAGAGTGTGCGCCCTTTGGTGTAGCTAGTAGATGGCTTCCAGAGGAGAAGAGTAGAAATTGCCTCGTTTTCAGCTCTACAACAATGTCCAGGAAACTGGACTCTCCTACCTTTCACAAGAGATGACACAGGTGGTAGTTTCCACAGAGTACAACAGGGCTCGCCAACACCCCCTGCCAGAGCCACGTGGAGCTTTAAGCGTTTTCACTCAATAAACACACAACGCCTGGTCTGTGAATCGAAACTGCGATCCTCCGACCGTGAGTCCGCTGCTCTAACCACTGGGCCATTGCGCCTCCTCAAGATGCTGGTGGTGACAATGGTGATAAGGATAATTATGACGAGATTGAAGATGCTGCATGGGTGGTGGGCAAGGGAGGAACACGAAGAGATGCTTGTACATGCCTATACATATTTCAATCTTTCACAGTGTCATAGTTTTAGGTTTTCCCTCTCTTATTTCAATTAATGCCTCACAAACGTCTTAAATAGGTTGTAGAAAGCCAGTCAAGTGGAAAATGAAAACTTAAATACGTGGATAAATAGATTAGTTCATGAAATATTGGAGAAAATCAAAGTTATTTTTAAATCACAAAAGAATAAGGTTTTCGCTATATGCTTTCTGCTCCTCATCCACCACCGCCTTACCCTACTCTTTTTTTTGTTTGTTTTTATTTTAGTTTTTTTTGCTGTCTTTCAATAGATTCATATAAGATATATGAATATGTTCAGCAGTCTGTAGCTTTATCTTCCATTTTTCTGAGATTCTTCTTTGGAGTTTAAGGAAATTATATTTTGTCTATCTTTTGGTACCAAAAAATTTTTTTTAAAGTATTTTCATCTAATGTAAACATGATTTAATGATAAGAAGCAGGATGCTGGTAAGTTGGTGAAAATTCTGATATACGTTCACTGTGTGTAGAAGAATGGAACTATAAACCAAACTTTTGCTACTACTTCAAGTCATCTTTGAAAGATATGTCTCTGCTCAAAAAAACTGCCGGTTTCCTATTTTTCTTTCTTTTCAGTTGTGATATATGTTCATTATCATCATCATCATCATCATCATCATCAATCATCATCATCATCATCATCATCATCATCATCATCATATTATTATTATTATTATTATTATTATTATTATTATTATTATTATTATATTTATATTAATATCATTATTATTATTATTATTATTATTATTATTATTATTATTTATATTAATATTATTATTATTACTATTATTATTATTTTTATTATTATTATTATTATTATTATTATTTTTATTATTATTATTATTATTATTACTATTATTATTATTATTATTATTATTGTTGTTGTTGTTGTTGTCATTTTTTTGGCAGTTGTATTATGTAATTGCTATATATCCAAATATTACTGGCATACAACAAAAAGATTAACGCTAAGAAACATTATTATGTTTATGCATGTAAATAATGTGTAGGCACGGGTAAGTTGGCGTATGAGCATGTGTGTAGGTATATACATACAAACAAAGATATATATATATATATATGTAGGCATGTATGGATATGTGCAACTGTGTGTGTGTGTAACTCTATACAAAATATATTTGTGTTAGTGTGAATGTATGTATGTACATATATATATATGTATGTTGTAATCTCTGTGAATATCAGTATCTCCATAAAACTTTTCCAGCTTTCATTGTCAATATGCAGTCTTTAATGTGCGTGGGTGATGGTAGGCATGTTTTACTGTGCTTAAAAA
Organism: Octopus sinensis; assembly: GCF_006345805.1. Lineage (NCBI taxonomy): Eukaryota > Metazoa > Mollusca > Cephalopoda > Octopoda > Octopodidae > Octopus > Octopus sinensis. Next base: position 2,347,617 of record NC_042999.1, on the reverse strand, counting down.
ACAAATATCGAGAAACTGATATGTTGTGAACATGTACGTAAATACATACATATACATGTATAGTTTACTGTTCCATTGAGGTAGAATCAACAAAAAAGTATTTCATCCAGTGAGAGATAAAAATCATTTAATGTACACAGTATTTAAAATAAGAACTACTATTAGTTTCTTGCCGTGGAGACACTATGACAAGGCAGATTTAGGCATGTTATATAAATCTGCTTAATGGTTTTTACTCTTGGCACAAGGCCCTGAAATTTTTGGGGAGTGGGCCAGTTGATTAAATCAATCCCAGTATGCAACTGGTACTTAAACTGTTGAACCCAAGAAGGTGAAAATCAAAATCAGCCTCAGTGAAATTTGAACTTAGAACATAAAGACAGACGAAATACATATTTCTTTACTACCCACAAGGGGCTAAACACAGAGAGGACAAATAAGGACAGACAAGCAAATTAAGTCGATTATATCAACCCCATAATTTATCGACCCCGAAAGGATGAAAGGCGAAGTCCACCTTGGTGGAATTTGAACTCAGAACATAAAGACGGCCGAAATACTGCTAAGCATTTCACCCATTGTGCTAACGTTCTTGCCAGCTCGCCACCTTATAAATCTGCTTAATCTATAGCAAGAAACTGTTAGTGACTTTTATTTTAAATACTGTGTACATTAAATAGGTGTGTGGGGGAGGACGGAGTGGTGAGAAGGGATCTACAGGTGTTGGGAATCACAAAGGGGGTGACAAGGGACCAAGACTCCAGGTGGCTTGCTGTGCTTGTGAAGATACATTAAGCTTAGGTAAAAGCATGGTTCTCCTTGCAGACAGGCATGACCCCTGCATCCCTCTCCTCCTGGGTGTTTCTAATCTTGCAGGCTTGTGGGTGCTGGTGCCACGTAAAAAACATCCTTACCACATCTGTCTCAGTGTTGCGTAAATGCACCTAGTACACTCTGTAAAGTGGGTGGCATTAGGAAGAGCATCCAACCTTACAATGCATGCCAAAACAGGCAAGGAGCCTGAGCAGCTCTCCAGCCTTGCCATCTACTTTCAAACTTTCAAACACATGCCAGCATAGAAAATGGACGTTAATTGATGATCTCTCTCTCTCATACACACACACGCACATTTGGTTTAGTGGTTAGCATGGCTATGTATATATATGTGCTAGTGGAACGTGGCATGTAAAAAGCACCCACTACATTCTTGGAGTGGTTGGCATTAGGAAGGACATCCAACTGTAGAAACACTGCCAGATCAGATTGGAGCTTGGTGCAGCCTCCTAGCTTCCCAGATCCCAGTTGAACTGTCCAACGCATGCCAGCATGGAAAACAGACATTAAACGATGCTGATGATGATGATGTATGTGTACACATACACACACATATATATCTGTATGTATGTATATTCTATTCTTCTTTTAACTTGCTTCAATCTTTTGACTGTGGCCCTGCTAGAGCACTGCCTTAAGTCGAGCAAATCGATCCCAGGACTTATTCTTTGTAAGCCTAGTACTTATTACATCGGTCTCTTTTGCCAAACCACTAAGTTAAACAACAAAATCAGTTGTCAAGAGATGGAGGGTGAACAAACACAGACATACAAATACATACATACCTACATGCATACATACATACATACATACATACATGCATACATATACATATATATATACAATGGCCTCTTTCAGTTTCCATCTACCAAATCCACACACTCGGCATCGGTCAACCTGAGGTTATAGTAGAAGACACTTGCTCAAGGTGTCACACAGTGGGACTGAACCCGGAACCTTGTGGTTAGGAGTTTTCTGTAGAAAACTGAGTATTACTCCTCTTGATAAATGTTTCCATAGCAAGAATACAGGGTGCATTGCTCCTAACCATAATGATAACTGACAAAAGACGATTAAGACCTTAGTTCCATGAAGATGCCTTTATCATCTGCCTAGCTTCATTACCATAAAACATTGTTCCTAATGCTCTGAGAATTCTGCCTGTAAAAACGAAAGCATAGTCACATGACCAAGAATATGGAACAGGAGGTGGTTGCTCAATGGCATTGGTCTCAGTACTTGACCGATTCTCTATTTTTATCAACCGTGAAAGAATAGGAGGCAAAGGTAACTTTGGCAGGATTCAAAGAGAGGAACAAATATTGTAAAGAATTTCGTCTGAGACTTTAACGATTTTTGCCAACTTTCCAACATAACTAACAACAGCAACAACAATGAATATGGTGATGGCAATGATGATGATGATGTTGCTGAGGATGATGGTGATGATGATAGTGATGGTGATGATGATGATGATGATGATGACGACAGTGACGATGATGATGTTGATGATGATGATGTGGATGATGATGATGACAATCATGATGATAGTGATGATAATGATAATGATGATGATGATGATGATGATGATGATGATGATGAGATGATGATGATGATCCTTTCTACTATAGGAACAAGGCCTGAAATTTGGGGGGAAGGGGCAAGTCGATTACATCAACCCCAGTACTCAACTGGTACTTACTTTTTCAACCCTGAAAGAACGAAAGGCAAAGTCAATTTCAGCGGAATTTGAATTCAGAACATAAACACTAATAGTAATAATGATGATGATGGTGATGATGATGATGATGATAAGAAGAAGGAGAAGAAGGAGAAGAAGAAGAAGAAGAAGAAGAAGAAGAAGAAGAAGAAGAAGAAGAAGAAGAAGAAACACATCAACATCAATCATATGAAAAGATGAAAGGAAATAGGCAAGAAGTCTATCCAAAGAGATTAGAGCTGCAACTGAAAACAAAATTGAATGGGAAGAACTTGATAACAGTAATAGAATACTGAACTGTACTGGTTATTGGATAGAGTGTGGCCAATTTGGAGAGGACCAGAGAAAAGACAGAGAAGCTGGATAGGTGAACGCAAAAGGAAATGGTTGACAATTGCACATTGCAGCCACAGGCAAATGTTATGTGACTATATATATAAACAGAGGGGTTGAGGATGACGAGGGTCTGTGAGTGTGAAGGGTTGTGTGGATAACTAATGCAGGGTTTTAGATTTCTGTTTGGCCAGTAGTAAAGAAGAACTTTGCAAGTTTGTTGCCAAAATTATAGGCTTATGCACTGGAACTTTACTGAGAATAAGGAAAATTATAAACAGGCGTGGCTGTGTGGTAAGAAGCTTGCTTCCCAACCACATGGTTCTGGGTTCAGTCCCACTATGTGGCACCATTGGTAAATGTCTTCTACTATAGCCTCAGACAGATTAAAGTGTTGTGAGTGGATTTGGTAGACAGAAACTGAAAGAAGTCCATGGTATATATATATATATATAATATATATACACACACACACACACACCACACACACACACACACATACACACACATATATATATATATATATATATATATATATATATTATATATATATATATATGTATATATGTATGTATATGTTTGTGTGTCTGTGTTTGTCCCTCCACTATTGCTTCATAACTGATGTTGGTGTGTTTATGTCCCGTAACTTAGTGATTTGTTCAATGAAAGGTGGTGCTCCAGCATGGCTGCAGCCAAATGGCTGAAACAAGTAAAAGAATAAAATGTACTGCTAGCTGAGAAACTGAGGACAAGAGAGGGTATAGATTTATAAGTTTTAAAAGCAGAATCTTGATGAAATTGGTTACCAAACGGTGATCTTAAGAGAGAGAGAGAGCCAGAAAGTTTCTTGGTGGCTGCTCAGGACCAAGCATCAAACACTAACTGGATAAGGAATATGTATAACCCTGATGAAAATACTAAGTGTAGGTTATGTAGGTAGAAGGCAGGAAGGATGACACACCATGAGGACCTGTGATATGCTTACACTGAGAGAATATAAAAGGTGTCACGATATAGGTGCTTGCATTTTCTACTAGTCTTTACGCAAGAAATATGGATTTCCAACCACTGAGAAATGGTATCAGCACAAAGTAGAGAAAGGCTTTGAAAATCATATTGTGAAACTGTTGTGGGACTTTACAAGTCAGGGATAGGGTTCTTGAACATACAAGGCCAGACATATTTTTGGTGGGGTAATTTACTGCAAGGAGGTGTTTGTTGATTGATGTAGCTTGCCCACGAGACCATTACTTTAATAGTAAAGAAAATGAAGCAATCGGACAATATATAGACTTGAGAAGAGACGTCAAGACAGTTGAAAAATATGAAAGCAAGAGTGGTACCAATTTTTGATTGGGTTACATGAACGGTGAAGACTATATAAATGAACATGATTCTGTAAATGAACAATCTGGTGTGCTTGTTTTCATGTTTCTCTGCCCTAGGTGTCAGGAAGACACTTGACAAGAAATGGAAATAAAATTGAAAGATGCTAATGAAAATGATGTTGATGATAATAATAAAAATAATAATAATAATAATAATAATAATAATGATGATGATGATGATGGTGATAATATCCTATGCAAAATACTTTCTATGTAATCTCAAGTTTTAAAACAAACGTAATTTTCTTATGGTTTCTTAAACATTCACTAGTACAACACTAAGTACAAAACCAAATATATGGCACCCTAGGCATAACACCAATATGAACTTCCAACTTGTCTCTTGAGGTCTCTGGGTGAGACTTGGAGCCAACTAGTACAAATGTAAAGCAAAAGTCAAACATAGAATAATAATAATAATGATGATGATGATGATTTCAAATTTTTGTCACAAGTGCATTTTGGGGGAGAGGATTAAGTTGATTACATCACATCTTGTGCATAACTGGTACTTATTTTATCGACCCTCGCAGGTATGAAAGGCTAAGTTGACCTTGGCGGAATTTGAACATAGAACATAAAATGGGCTAAATGCTGCAAAGCGTTTTGCTCGGTGTACTAACAATTCTGCTAGGTCTACTGACTTAATAATAATAACAACAATAGTAATAATAATAATATTGATAACAACAACAACTACAATAACAATAATAATAATAATAATCCTTTCTACTGGTAGCACAAGGCTGCAAATTTTGAGGGAAGGGATTAAATCAATTACATCGACCTCAGTATGTAATTGGTACTTAATTTATCAACCCCGAAAGGATGAAAGGCAAAGTCGATCTTGGCAGAATTCAAACTCAAAACCTAACAGCAGATGAAATACCGCTAAGAATTTCACTCAGCATGCTAATGATTCTGCCAGCTCACTTAATAATAATAATAATAATAATAATAATAATAATAATAATAATAATAATAATAATCTTTTCTACTTTAGGCAAAAGTCCTGAAATTCACTCAATCTATAAATATACTATAATATCTTCCCCATCGTGTCTCAGTCTTGCGTTACTTGCTTTTGTGGAAGATATGGTGATTGGAACCAATTAAAAGGTCAGAACGATATTCGTTTCTAATCTAGGCACAACGCCTGAAATTTTAGGGGAAGTAGGGGCCAGTCGATTAGATCAACCCCAGTATGCAACTGGTACTTAATTTATCGACCCCAAAAAGATGAAAGGCAAAGTCAACCTTGGTGGACTTCGAACCGAAATCCTTAAGCATTTCACTCAGTATGCTAACGATTCTGCCAGTTCATTGCCTTAATAATAATAATAATAATAATAATAATAATAGTAATAATAATAATAATAGTAATAATAATAATAATAATAGTTTAACTGTAGCCTGCTAGTGGAAAACTTCTTTAAATAGTACTACATACTATGCTGTACCATTAATTTGGTTCTTGTAGCATTTCTTATCTGTTAAATAACTTGAAGCATTAAACAGAAAGCCAGGCTTCTTCAATATAATTTTAATGATTTTTTTTTTAGAAATTGTTCTATCTTGGAGAACTGAGTAATCTTTAAAATCAGACATTGTTACCTGAAACACATATAACCATGCGTTGCCTTTTGTTCTGCGTTCCTCTCTATCTCTTCGAACCATTCTCTTAATTTCCTTGTTTCTCATGCGATAAGTAACTTTTCATGTTTTCAAATAAATGGCATGTTAGCGGCAGTAGGTTTTCTGATTTTTAATGAATGACGATAACGGATGGAAAAGGTAAAAGTTCTTTGAATACAAAAACAAAAAAAGAAACAAACAAGCGAAAACCAAAAAAAAAAAAAAGAAAAATCGGAAAACGAAGAATAGCATTGCTTGGAGGTGTAAAACAAGGAAGGAATAATGGTTGTTAAATCATGTTGGCTGCAGCAAACGATTGGACAGAATTCGAGAGAGAAATTGTGGAAAGTCATTAATAAAGGGTAGTAAATGTTTGCAAAGTTACAAACTAAAATAAACGTTGTTATGTTCTGGGTTTGATGGCTGAGATACTAATAGCTTTGTTGATCTGTACTGAAAGGGTGGAGGCGAAGTAGACGAGTCACAGACCCAATTTTTCTCTCTATACTCATTAACGTTTTATGCTTTATGGGTGCCAGATAAAATGAGCTACTCGTTAAGGGTATCTTCTAGGCCACCAATTGTGGTATATACACATACATTTTGCAGTATATACACATACCAAACCATCTATAATATACTTATATGCACTAAACATTCAGATGCATGTACATAGCTACATATATACAGACATATGATGATGGAAGCACTCCGTCGGTTACGACGACGAGGGTACCCTTAACATAGTTCTAGGGGATATTTAGCGTGACACAGAGAGTGACAAGGCCGGCCCTTTGAAATATAGGTACAACAGAAACAGGAAGTAAGAGTGAGAGAAAGTTGTGGTGAAAGAGTACAGCAGGGATCACCACCATCCCCTGCCGGAGCCGCGTGGAGCTTTAGGTGTTTTCGCTCAATAAACACTCACAACGCTCGGTCTGGGAATCGAAACCGCGAGTCCGCTGCCCTAACCACTGGGCCATTGCGCCTCCACAGACATATATAGGCAAGACATAAATATATATACAAATGCATATATGTGTATGTATGCATACACATGCATGCGTAGAAAATCTCCTGGCGTATGCTTATACAAGTTAGTTGTTACAGGTGAAAGAAAGAGAAAGAAAAAATTAGAAAAGATTAAGTAGGGGGGGGAGGAAGGAAAGAGTGGAAAAGAAGAAAACAAGAAAAAGAAATAAAAGAAAGAGAAACAGAAAATTAGAGAGAGAAAGGGAAAAATAGATAGGGAGAGAGAGTGTTACATCATGGCGTTTAGATACTCCGCTTAGCTTGGCCAACAAACACACAAAAATGCACACCTAAAATTATATCTATATCTACATCAGCACAAAACATACATACAAATATACAAACATATAGATACGCATAGAAATATACTAAAAGAGGTCGACTTTGCCTTTCATCCTTTCAGGGTCAATTAAATAAGTACCAGTTACACACTGAGATCACTCTAATCGACTTAATCTCTTTGTCTGTCCTTGTTTGTCCCCTCTATGTTTAGCCTCCTGTGGGCAATAAAGAAATAAATATTTAAGTGGCAGAAGGTGGCGAGCTGGCCGAAACATTAGCACGTCGGGGGGAAATGCTTATCGGTATTTCGTCTGTCTTTACGTTCTGAGTTCAAATTCCACCGAAGTCGACTTTACCTTTCATACTTTCGGGGTCAATAAATTAAGTACCAGTTGCATACTGGTGTCGATCTAATTGACTGGCCCCTTTACCCATAATTTTGGCCCTTGTGCCTAGAGTAGAAAAGATTTTTTAAGGAGGTTTGCTGGCAGAATTGTTAGCACACTGGGCGAAATGCTTAGCGGTATTTCGTCTGTCTTTACGTTCTGAGTTCAAATTCCACCGAGGCCGACTTTACCTTTCATACTTTCGGGGTCAATAACTTAAGTACCAGTTGCATACTGGGGTCGATTTAATTGACTCCCCCCCCCCCACACACTTCACCCAAAATTTCGGTCCTTGTGCCTAGAGTAGAAAAGATTCTTCTTGTGTAGCCCTGGAAGTGTAATTAACAGTATGTTCTGTGTGACATTTAAAACTCAATACAGTATTGAATAAAGATTTTCTTTCTTTTTGCAGAAATGTAACTTAGAAATTGTTAAGAATTTCTCTGGAAAGAAATGCTTTAATACTTCGTTGTTTACCTTTGATATTGAATTAATTTTCCTCAGAAATGTAAACGAAGTTACAGAAATTTTTGATGGATCAGCAAAAATTCATTGGTTATTAATGCCCGGAATATTTAATGTTGATAAAGAATCTATTGTTGAGATTATTCTAAAAGAAATTCTCAACAGGAATTGATCGAAATCCTGTTTTAATTATTTAGTTTTTGTTTTGAGGTTTTTGGCTTCGTTTTAAGTGTTGGAAATCAGCTTAAGGAAAATGAAGAAATGCTTGTGTAGAATGCATCAGTGATTTAGATTTGGAATCATGATGTTGGTGTTAAATAGCAGCTGAGTTTGTTATAGCAATCACTTAAGAAGTAGTTCTCTTTCTTGCATAATGAACAGCTAGTAGTATTTTTTTTTCACTGTATTTAAATGATGGTATAGCAAGATAATAATTACAAGACAAACAGCATTTGAGATTAGAGATTAGCCCTTTGTGTTTCACTGGCGCTCAAAATAATTCTTTTTTTTTTCTTTCTTGCAATAAGATACTCTGCAGCTATAACAGGAAAATGCTGGGATTTATCGAAAGGAGATGCAAAATGATATTTTATCACTCCAGGAAATGATCCTTTATCTTTTATTGTTTCAGTTATTGAACTGTAGCCATACTGGGGCATTGACTCGAAGGGGTTTTACTCGCAGATCAATCCTAATACTCATCGATTTTTTTACCTGATACTTATTTTATCGGGCCCTCTTGTCGAACAAACCAACGCCAGCTTTCAGGCAGTGGCAGGGCGACTGGGGTTACGAACACGATCACAAAGACACATGTATATGTATATATACATATATACGACAGACATCTACACTTTCTTATTTCTTTATTGCCCACAAGGGGCCAAACATAGAGGGGACAAACAAGGACAGACAAATGGATTAAGTCGATTACATCGATCCCAGTGCGTAACTGGTACTTAATTTATTGACCCCGAAAGGATGAAAGGCAAAGTCGACCTCGACGGAATTTGAACTCAGAACATAACAGCCGACAAAATACCTATTTCTTTATTACCCACAAGGGGCTAAACACAGAGGGGACAAACAAGGACAGACAAAGGGATTAAGTCGATTACATCGATCCCAGTGCGTAACTGGTACTTAATTTATTGACCCCGAAAGGATGAAAGGCAAAGTCGACCTCGACGGAATTTGAACTCAGAACATAACAGCCGACAAAATACCTATTTCTTTATTACCCACAAGGGGCTAAACACAGAGAGGACAAACAAGGACAGACAAAGGGATTAAGTCGATTACATCGATCCCAGTGCATAACTGGTACTTAATTTATTGACCCGAAGGATGAAAGGCAAAGTTGACCGACTCGACGGGATTTGAACTCAGAACGTAACAGCCGACAAAATACCTATTTCTTTATTACCCACCAAGGGCTAACACAGAGAGGACAACAAGGACAGACAAGGGATTAAGTCGATTACATCGATCCCAGTGCATAACTGGTACTTAATTTATTGACCCCGAAAGGATGAAAGGCAAAGTCGACCTCGACGGAATTTGAACTCAGAACATAACAGCCGACAAAATACCTATTTCTTTATTACCCACAAGGGGCTAAACACAGAGGGGACAAACAAGGACAGACAAAGGGATTAAGTCGATTACATCGATCCCAGTGCATAACTGGTACTTAATTTATTGACCCCGAAAGGATGAAAGGCAAAGTTGACCTCGACGGAATTTGAACTCAGAACGTAACAGCAGACAAAATACCGCTAAGCATTTCACCTAGCATGCTAAAGTTTCTGCCTAGCAAATTCACTTGCAAGGGATTTATCAGCCCAAGTCTATAGTAGAGTACACTTGTCTAAAGTACTGCACAGTGGTACTGAACCCAAAACCAAATAATTACAAAGCGAGTTCCTTAATCACACAGCCACGCCTGCACTCAAGAAAAACATTCTTAAGATTCTTCAAAGAATATATCGATATGAGCGGAGGTTCTGAGAAAAGGGGCATTCAGGTGGAAATTACACAATAAGGGATGATGTTGGAAGTATGGGATGGGTAACTGGGCAAAGGGTTCCAAGGAAAGGAATAGCAAGTAGCACTAAAGGGAAGATGGGATATTTATTAAAAACAAATTTCAAGAAGAAAATAAGCACAAAACAATATTATTCTGTCTCTAATGCTTTCTTGTAAATCTCTGTCCTTCTGTATTATCTTTTGCAATATTATTTGTAACTCAACGCAGTTCCCTTCTCTGACTTTAGTGTTCTCTAACTTATGTCTTCTAATATGTGACCAAGAATCTGCCATTCTTCTCTCTATCTCTCCTCTCTGCTTGTCTGTCTGTTTGTCTTTCGAACATTTTGTTGCTATTGGTCACCTCCCACCAATACTAGTTTTTCTCAATGCAGTATTAGTTCTCAATGTCAATTATTAAATTTTGTAGAAATCCACAGCCTAATAAATGCTAAAGACTTTTAAACTACATTCATGTTATTAGAAGAGACACACAAAGTGAAACTGAGGATCTGCCAGAACTTATAGGGACTGAAACGCTAGACGCGTTGCGTTGAAACACATTTCTGTTATGGTCGCGTGGGGAAGAAAAAGAAAATTATATGCGAGAGTAATAACCTCACATAGAAGAGACATTCTAAAACTATCTGCAATATCTATTAAGAAAAACCAACTCTAGTAATATGATGCTAATCATTTAGAAGGAAAAGGAATAGCTTCCAGGCTAAAATAACTGATAGAGTAAAACAGTGCATCAACTAAGCCATACATTACTTTTAAAGATCTTAAGCGTCTTTTTTCCTTACCTACCACAAATATAGATTAATAACCATTGTAAAAAGGGACACAGGTAGGGTACACGCACACATATACATACATTCAAGTATACATATGTATGTATAGAGACACGTGTGGATGAGAGAGGAAAATTGAGAGCACTTAAAACTATTGATTTTCATTGGTTATTTTAATTTCCCTTTCTTATATGACAATATTTAGACCCATTAATTTTTTATCACTCTAATATTCACTAACAAAATAATTTCTATTTTTCTTTCAAATGTCTATTTCCGTTTTAGCATTATGGGAAATAACAGTGGTATAACTATCGAGAAATAAAAGTTAGTTATTTCTCTTTATCAATATCTTATAAAAAACAGTTGTAGTGAAAGTTATAACAGATACAATATATATGCATTTGAAATGTAAGTGTTAAGGACAAGAACCCTCGGACAAATAAATGGGGGTTACCACAAATAGGTGAAAGACGGCATCTCCTGAACACTGAAAAAGCAAAAGCTCATCTATTATGGCCATATATATATCATCATCATCATCATTTAACGTCCGTTTTCCATGATAGCATGGGTTGGACGGTTTGACCAGGGTCTGGTAACCCATGGAGGCTGCACCAGGCTCCAGTCTGATTTGGCAGTGTTTCTACAGCTGGATGCCCTTCCTAATGCCAACCACTCCGTGAGTGTAGTGGGTGTTTTTTATGTGCCATCAGCACAGGAGCCAGCGCAGGCTGGCAAACGGCCACGATCGGTTGGTGCTTTTACATGTCACCGACACGGACGCCAGTCAGGCGACGCTAGTAACTGCTACGCTCGAACAGTGATTTTACTGATGAAGGGATATCCCTAATATTCCAGAAACAGATGTATGACTATCTTTCTCTTTATAAATGTCCTAAAAGTTCCACACAGCCTTGGTTTTGTTGTCTCATTTTATTTAATATACATACACACATGCATATATATATATATACATAATATACACACATATATATACATACATATATTTCTTTAACATGAATAGTATTGTGAGTGACTTTGAAGTTTCAGCCAGCTATGCTGTTCTTATGAAAGAATAATAAATTTGTACTCTACAAATTGTGTCCATTGTAACTGAGCATAAAAGTATGTGTTAAGAAGCAATGGTTTGGAAAACATTAACGTCGAACGAAGAATAAAGAGTTGTGCATCAAGAGAAAAGCAAAGAGCATAGTGACTGGAAAATATCCAGAGCTGTTTGGAGAAGAGTCACAAGGGAGCTGGAGAAATCTTGCTTAATCGGGCAACTTTTGTTTACTGTCATGAGTTGCAGGCGTACAGTACATGACAACGATGATACGTGCATGTGATTGTGTGTGTACACATATACTCATACACACACACATATAGTATATAGTATATTAATACATGTGTATGTATGTATGCATATATTTACATACGTACATATGTATGTATATATGTCTCTTCTATTTTTTAATTATTATAAATCTTCCACAGAGAACAGAGCCAGTTTCCAACAAAGATACAAGGCTCCATCTTTGGGATGTAGTTAACACAGACAAATTCACATTTAGAACTTGAGAAAAGTCTTGCATATTTTTACTGTTCCACTCACAGAATGCACTTGTAATGTACGAATTAGCTGGTCAATTTTTTTTTTTGAAAACCCCAGTTTATCCAGATTCTCCTTTAAGCATTTGCTAACAAAACCTAATGCTCCAATTATTATTGGTATGAATATGAATTCATAGTCTAGATATAGAAGCTATATGTATGTATGTATGTATGTATGTATGTTTGTATGTATGTATGTATGTATGTATGTATATATGTATGAATGTATGTATGTATGTATGCATGCATGTATGTATATCCATATATATATAAATGTATATGTGTATATATATCCATATATATATATTATATGTATATGTATATATATATATATATATATATAGATATATATATATATATATGTGTGTGTATATATGTATGTATATATGTATGTATATATATGTATATATATAATATATATATATATGTATATATATATATATATATATATGTATATATACGTGGGGTGGGTGCGCTGAAAGTGTAACTGCTAGAGTAAGAATAGCCTGGGCAAAGTTCAGGGAGCTCTTACCTCTGCTGGTGACTAAAGGCCTCTCGCTCAGAGTAAAAGGCAGACTGTATGATGCATGTGTACGAACAGCCATGCTACATGGCAGTGAAACATGGGCCGTGACTGCTGAGGACATGCGTAAGCTCACGAAGAATGAAGCCAGTATGCTCCGATGGATGTGTAATCTCAGTGTGCATACTCGACAGAGTGTTAGTACCTTGAGAGAAATGTTGGACCTAAGAAGCATCAGCTGTGGTGTGCAAGAGAGACGATTGCACTGGTATGGTCATGCAGCGAGAATGGATGAAGATAGGTGTGTGAAAAAGTGCCAATCCCTAGCAGTTGAGGGAACCCGTGGAAGAGGTAGACCCAGGAAAACCTGGGACGAGGTGGTGAAGCACGACCTTCGAAATTTAGGCCTCACCGAGGCAATGACCAGCGACCGAGACCTTTGGAAATATGCTGTGCGTGAGAAGACCAGGCAAGACAAATGAGTCCAGCCCACTTATGCATGTCTTTCCTCCCTTGGATACACAAAGACCTGTTGAGGCAAGCGAAGTCGAAATCGAACCTCATACGACGACAGGCACCCATGCTAACCTCCCTTCATTGGACACTAAACTCTGCTTGCGAAGACCTGTTGGGGCAAGTGAAATCGAAATCGAAATCGGAATCAAAATTGAGCCAATCCTATGACTGGCACCCAGCAGTTGACAGGACCGCTGGACTGACTCCTGTGCAGGTGGCAAGTGAAGAAACACCATTTCGACCCTGTGCTTGAGGAGATCCATCGAGTCAAGTATACCGACATCAAAATCAATGGAAACTGCAGTTGTGATCCCTGAGCCGGTGGCACGTAAAAAGCACCATCTGAAGGTGGCCGATGCCAGCGCCGCCTAGACTGGCTTCCGTGCCGGTGGCACGTAATCAGCACCATCCGAATCGTGGCCGATGCCAGTGCCGCTTCGACTGGCACGTAAAATGCACCAATCCGACCGTGGATGTTGCCAGCCTCGCCTGGCACCTGTGCAGGTGGCACGTAAAAAGCACCCACTACACTCACGGAGTGGTGGGCGTTAGGAAGAGCATCCAGCTGTAGAAACACTGCCAGATCAGACTGGAGCCTGATGCAGCCTTCTGGCTTCCCAGATCCCCGGTCGAACCGTCCAACCCATGCTAGCATGGAGAACGGACGTTAAACGATGATGATGATGATATATACATACATATATATATATATATATATATATATATATATATATATATATATATAATATTAATTAGAGACAAAACCACTATTATGCAAATCAAACAAAGAAAGACTTAATCCAATACATAAAATATTTTATATAAATTAAATAAAATTAAATTAGCCACTACAATTGTTTCATGTCTCTTCTAAGGACATTCATCAGGTGGTTTTCAGATCTTCTATTCAATTTTAAGTTATGAGACTTCATAACTTAAAATTGAATAGAAGATCTGAAAACCACCTGATGAATGTCCTTAGAAGAGACATGAAACAATTGTAGTGGCTAATTTAATTTTATTTAATTTATATAAAATTTTTTATGTATTGGATTAAGTCTTTCTTTGTTTGATTTGCATAATAGTGGTTTTGTCTCTAATTAATATTATATAATATTTTACTATAAAATTGGATTCAATCCTAAATCTGATTTTTCCCTGTAAATTTGGATTTTTTCCCTAATTATATATATATATATATATATATATATATATATATAATATATATAATAATTTAATAAATAAGGAAGATCGTTAATTTAGATATCGATCTTATCAAGTGGCCAGCATGGGAATAAAAACCTTCAAAGGTAATAATTATTATTAAATCATAATTTAGGGTATCTAAGAGATACCACCACACTGGATATAGCAGCCAAAACTTGACTCTAAAATCACATTCAATGTTCATATAGCACCAGGAGAGGACAAAAATACAAAATAAACTAGCAAAAAATTACTGATAATTCCAGATCCCGGATTTCTGACTTTGCATAAGAAATGCTCTGCCTCATCAGTGGAATATACACAGATAGCACATAGATACAAATACATATACGAATGTATGCATACATATATACGTTTATGTATGTATGCATACAACCAGTTTAAATTGAATTGCTCGCCTATATATATATACAAACATATAAATGTGTCTGGATGCATGCCTGTAAATATATATGCATATGTATATATATGTATGTGTATGTATGTATATATATCTATGCGTATGTATATATATATATATATATATTCATATATTCACTGTACCCCCCTTTCACTTTATGTGTGTGTATATGTATGTATATATATATGTATATATATATATATATACACGCATACATGTATATACATATTTGCATATACATTTATAAGGTGAATGAACACGTTATTCCTTATCATTTTCCTCTTTCTTCTTTCAACCCCCTTCTCCTCCCCACCGACTTCTTCCATAACAGTTTTCTCTTTCTATTTAGAAATTATTTTCGTCATTTCTTTCCCTTATTCTCGTTGCCCTACATGTTTTCACAATGAGAAATAAATGCATATCTCAGAAAAGGAGTGTTCTTCTGTAATTTCCCGTAATACTAAAACGGAAATGAATATTAGGATATTTCAATAAACGGTTTCACTTGTTTTATGCTGAGGAAAAATTAATGGATTTAGAAATTGTTTTCCAAAAACATGAAACTTGAAATAACTCATGTTCACTCCCGCTCTCACTCTCATCTCCCTTTCTCTCTCTCTCGCCTGCTGTTAGCTTTCTCTGTCTGTCTGTCACTCTTTCTCTCTCTCCCCTACCTCTCTCTCTCCCCTTCCTCTCTCTCTCCCGCTCTATCTATCTATGTATATATATAAAGGGAAAGTTTACGAAAATAAACAAAAGACGAAGACAGGTGGAGTACAAACAAACAAATGTATTAGTATAGCGCTCAGGAATAGAAATAGAAAAAGTCTTTTACGTTTCGAGCCTACGCTCTTCGACAGAAAGATACACAGAAAAAAAACAAGGAGAGAAAAAAATGCGTGTAGGAGCTAACGATCTATATATATATATATGCATAAACATACATAGATACATACATATACATATATATATATATATATATATATATATATATATATATATATATATATATATATATATATATATATATATATATATTATATATATATATATATACATATATATATACATATACACACGCACATGCATATACAGGTGACCCCTCTGTTCGGTATTCGTCATGATAGATTGCTAGCCACTACACTTTCTTTATTTTCTCTCCTTGTTTCTTTCTGATGATAGCTCAGCTAGCTGAAGACACTAACTGTACTATTCTTATGAAAGAATAATAAATTTGTACTCTACAAATTGTGTCCATTGAAACTGACCACAAAAGTATGACTTTAAACTTGCCCTCCCTCTTCGTTTTTCAGTTTGTCTTTAGATTTGTGTTTGGCCGTATTATTCATTGATGCTAGTTTCCTCTGTATATATTTGTTAATTATTTTTATAATTTGTATATATTTATTTTATTATAAATGCAAAACAACACCACGGAGGAATCAACGTAAGCTTAAATAATAAAACCGCTATATGGCGAGGGATTACTGTATATATACTCTTTTTTACTCTTTTACTTGTTTCAGTCATTTGACTGCGGCCATGCTGGAGCACCGCCTTTAGTCGAGCAACTCGACCCCGAGACTTATTCTTTGTAAGCCCAGTACTTATTCTATCGGTTTCTTTTGCCGAACCGCTAAGTGACGGGGACCTAAACACACTAGCATCGGTTGTCAAGCAATGCTAGGGGGACAAACACAGACACACAAACACACACACACACACATACATATATATATATATATATACATATATACGACAGGCTTCTTTCAATTTCCGTCTACCAAATCCACTCACAAGGCATTGGTCGGCCCGGAGCTATAGCAGAAGACACTTGCTCAAGATGCCACGCAGTGGGACTAAACCCGGAACCATGTGGTTGGTTAGCAAGCTACTTACCACACAGCTACTCCTGTGCCTATATATATATATATATATATATATATATATATATATATATATAGGTATGTATGGAGAGAGAAAGAGAGAGAATGAGATAAGACTTACAGGGAAAAACTTTTCAGATGTATATGCAATATATAATGATGAAGATTTAGTTTAATTAGACGACTGATTTGAAGCAGAAGTACAAGAGTGGAAAGAAAAGAATTGTGCGTTATTATATAAACTGAAATCTTTATATAATTACTTTGAAATTGTAATCTTGATTCCATACATAAACACTGAAAACTATGAGTGTGGTCGTGTTTCTTTTTAATCTATCTATCAATCCATCTATCTATCTATCAATAAATCAACCTATCTCTCTCTCCCGCCCTCCCTCCTTCTCTCAGAATGTATATATGTATGTGTGTGTGTGTTTACATACATATATACACATATATACATATACCTACATACATATATATATACATACATATATACATATATACAGGCATATACATATATAAATGCATACACACGTATATACAGATATATATGGATATATATATTCATATTTATATGTGTGTATACGTATATGTATGTATATATATATGTATATATATATATGTATATATATATGTATATATATATTATATATATATAATATATATATATATATATATATATATATAAGTATATAATATAATATATATATATATATATAAGTATATAATATATATAATATATATATATAAGTATATAACATAATATTATATATATATATATATATAACACGTACACACACATGTGTATGTATATATGTGTGTGTGTGTCTTTGAGAGCGAAAGTGTATATATAAATACACACACAAACGTATGTCAGAATCTATGTATGTACACACATTTACGCTCAAAGCATTCATTTAAAACGAAGTAACATGGTGAGAATTATGATATTTACTTTTCCGCTTTGAATGTGCAATTTATCTTGATTTACAGAGTTATTGAGTTAACAATGACAGTGAAATTGAAGAAAGTCTCCCTTCGGATTTCAGAAACTGTCGTCCAGCTGCTTTGCGTTGTTGTATTATACCTGGGATAAAAGTATTGACATTACTGAAGCGTCTAATGAACGACCGTATCAGATAAAGGAATGTAAGCTTTCACTAATTGATTCATTAGAATGTTTCTACGTTACAATAACTTCGCTGTAACTGTGATTGAAAATCTAAGTCATTAAAGGTAAAAATGAAGTGAGTCTATGTATGTAGCAAACGTATTTGTTATTCGTTAAACAACCTAACATACTGGCTAACCTAACATATTGATTAATTCGTCTTTGGTTGCTCTCCGTCAGTGATGACGACGAAGGTTCCAGTTGATCTGATCAACGGAACAGCCGACTCCTGAAATTAATATTGCACGTGATTAGACACACTACAGTCATGCGTGTCCTTTGCGTAGTTCTCAAGTAGATTCAGTGTCACACAGAATGTGATAGGGCCGTCCCTTTGTATTATTGGTACAACCCACTCTTAAGGCGGTGAGCTGGCAGAATCGTTAGCACGTTGGGCGAAATGCTCAGCAGTATTTCGTCTGTCGCTACGTTCTGAGTTCAAAGTCTGCCGAGGTTGACTTTGCCTTTCATCCTTTCGGGGTCGATTAAATAAGTACCAGTTACGCACTGGGGTCGATATGATCGACTTAATCCGTTTGTCTGTCCTTGTTTGTCCCTTCTGTGTTTAGCCCCTTGTGGGTAGTAAAGAAATAGGTACAACCCACTCTTGCCAGCTGAATGGATTGGAATTGAACTCATGACATTGAGATCGTGAACTGAATATGCTAACCACTAAACTACACTCCTTCACTTCGTTAATTCATCTAGTAATCATATGAAAATATGTGTGTTCTTTTGGAGAAGGTTCGGAGCAGCTGTTTGTTAACCCTTTAGCATTGAAACTGACCATATCAGGCCAAAAGTACACTGCCTGTTTTATGTTCAAACTGGCCAGATCTGGTCTCTCACACCAACCCTACAATATCGTTTCAAAAATTAACAGCTACCTCATCAAAATCTCATAGCTACAAGATAATGCATGATTAGTTCAAAACAATGTGGATAAAAAAGCATTAATTTTGGCAGAATAATGTGAACACTAAAGGGTTAAATCATCCTCAACATGTAGCGGATGTTCATCTTTAAGTTCAATTAAAAATAAAGCCACATTTTGAATCAGGTGGAATTTGAACACTCAATGCAAAGAGACATTTTATTCAATATATTCCCTTCTCAAATTCACGCACATATTGCAGCGGTCCTTCAGTTTTTCTAAGCCCTGTAAAAGAACTCGGAAAGTTGAGCCTTCTCCCAGGCCTTTCGTGACACAGATAGAACCAGGAACTTTTCGGCACTCTCTGTTCTTGTATTAGTTTATTAGAGCAACGGTTTCCTACAACTAACCAATGATGGTCGATTTTTACAAATTTTGGGGTCAATTATTCCAATTGACAATAAACTGTTTCCACAGTAACCATCCGCGCTTTAAATGTTTCGTTTTGGTTTAACACTTTATGATGTAAAAAAGCTCTTCATATTCCATCAAAACAGAACATAACTTTTGTTGCGTGTAGACCAGGTTTGGAGATGGATTCTCCTTTGCCATTGGTCAATAACTATTGTCATTTTTGTTATATGAAAGCCACTTTCGATCAGTTGTGATGATTCTAGCCTGGAGGGGATTGGTTGCAAAACTACACATCAATGACGATCAAAGCACGACTCTTTGATTAAACTGAGAAGCAGTCAGATGATGAGGGACCACTGACCAAGTTTCAGGCTTTTCTATGATCAACGTGGGACTGTTTTGCTAATTCTGGTGCCGTTCGTTTTAGATTTTCATCAGCAACAATTTTCAGACGCTCAGTATTGACAGAACCTGATGATTCAGACCCAGCAAAATTGTCCAAACCATCGTTGGCATGTCAAGATTCTTAAAATTTCATTTTCATAAACAGAATGAATATTTTTTTTACCACTATTGTTGTTGAATCCCAGTTTTGAATTCGTACATTATACAGTGTCCAATATGATTCTGATCTTCTGTCTTTAGCTTGTTCCAGTTATTAGACTGAAACTCTACTGTGGCATCAGCTTGAAGGAATTTTTAGTCGAATAAACTTCTGCTAGTATCTATATTTCTAAAACTTGGTACTAATTCTATCAGTCTCTTTTGCCGAACCACTACAATATAGGGACGTGAACACACCAACACTGGTTGTCAAGCAGTGACTGGGGACAAACACAGACACAAAGACACACACTCACACACAGACACCGACGAGCTTCTTTCAGTTTCCGTCTACCAAATCCACTGACAAAGTTTTGGTCAGCCCGTTTTTTTTTTCCTCTGTTTTCCCTTCTCTGGATGTTTCCTTCTCCAATGTTTCCAACGAAGAGCTCCGCTCGAAACGTTAACCTCTCCTTCTCTCCTTCCTTCCTGAGCGTCCAATAATACTATATTTGTTCCACGTCCTCGCGTTGTTGTGTTTTTTGTGCTTTCTTGTTTGGATTAACTTTATAGTAGAAGACACTCGCTCAATGTGCCACTCAGTGGGACTGAACCAAGAACCATGTAGTTGGGAAGCAAACTTCTTACCACACATATCTAGGGATTTGCTTGTCCTTCTCCCGAACCACAGACTCTCAGATGCCTGATTAATTTCAAACAAAATATTCAATGTCTTTGATAAATGGTAGTTTCTTTCATGATCTAAATCCGAACTTATTTCTTGTAAAGTTTCCTTCCTGGTATTTCGAGTCAAAGAAATAGAATCGCCATCTCCATCTTTTTTTATGATTTCCTCAGTTTTACTTATCAGAAATTTCATAGATTTTCTGGATTGAATTTGGATATTCTTGGCAAAAATCATTCGACTTATGCTTTTCTAGATTCAGCTATTTATAATCAGACTGTATATTCGATATATATATATATATATATATATATATATATATATATATGTATGTATGTATGTATATGTATGTATGTATGTGTGTGTGTGTGTGTGTGTATGTATGTATGTATGTATGTATATGCATATGCATATGTGTATGTATGTATGTATGTATGTATATACATATATATATATATATGTATGTATATGTATACATATACATGTATGTGTATATATATATATATATATATATATATATATACATGTTTATATATATGTTTATATATATATATATATATGTGTGTGTGTGTGTATGATAAAATTGTGTGAATGCAATGACTATGATAAACAAAATGGTGGGGGGAATGAGTGCTCAATATATGAAGCAGAGTTATCTATGTTAAATCAACTGAAAGCCGAAAAATTTATAAATAGACGCAGACATGGCTGTGTGGTAAGCAGCTTGCTTCCCAACCACATGGTACCAGGTTCAGTCCCACTGTGTGGCACATTGGGCAAGTGTCTTATGCTATAGCTTCAGGCTGACCAAAACCTTGTGAGTAGATTTGATAGACGGAAACTGGAAGAAGTCCATCGTATATTCCCCCTCTCGTTTTTCTTCCTTTCTCTCTCTCCCCCTCTCTCACATTTCTTGGCCCTCTCTTACTTTAACTGCCACTCGTTTATTTCCCCTGTACCTTTTTCTTTGTCTGTTTTTTTTTAATCCTTCAAACCCGATGTCCCCTACCCATCTCTCCTCCCTCCACGTGACTGGAGTCCGGCCAGCCACGATCTTTCTTTCTTGGCCTAACTGCCCACCATCAACACATCTTGTGTCCATGTTCCTGCCTTCATACACACCAGCTCAATTTTGAATTGTTCTCAGTCAAAAGACGCCTGTTGTTATTTCTTGTTGTATTCATAATTGTGTACCATGTTCTCTTTTTTTATTTGTTTGTTTTTTTTTCCTCTTTGTTGCCGTACACATTCTCTAGCTTTCTTACAAAGGGGTCTAATGCACTTAGCTTAGACTTTTTTTGGGACAACCAGATCGAACCATCTGATGTGTAACTGTCCAAAATGGCCATGACTTCTGGTACTTGACTGAAGAAAGAAAGCCAAGAAAGACCCGTTTTTTTTGCCTGTCCTTCTAATTGTTGTTTCTCTTGTCCGCCTTTGTATCGTCTATCTATCTAAACGTTTTAAGGCCCTCTATTGTGTTTTTGTTCCAATTATATATATAGGCACAGGAGTGGCTGTGTGGTAAGTAGCTTGCTAACCAACCACATGGTTCCGGTTTCAGTCCCACTGCGTGGCATCTTGGGCAAGTGTCTTCTGCTATAGCCCCGGGCCGACCAATGCCTTGTGAGTGGATTTGGTGGACGGAAACTGAAAGAAGCCTGTCGTATATATGTATATATATATATGTGTATGTGTGTGTGTGTTTGTGTTTGTCCCCCTAGCATTGCTTGACAACTGATGTTGGTGTGTTTACGTCCCCGTCACTTAGCGGTTCGGCAAAAGAGGCCGATAGAATAAGTACTGGGCTTACAAAGAATAAGTCCCGGGGTCGATTTGCTCGACTAAAGGCAGTGCTCCAGCATGGCCGCAGTCAGATGACTGAAACAAGTAAAAGAGAGAAAAGAAAGAGAGATACACACACACTTAGACACATACAAAAAATACACTACACACACACGTGTGTATCTGCCATCTCTCTCAGATGTGTTATGTAGTCTTGTCTGTGGTCGGAATATGCTGAACATGTGTTTCTATTAGCGCTGTGCTTTACTATGATGCCTTCTTCCACCATCAATCATTTTATTTTGAGGAGAATTCCACAGAATATGGGTATATTGTCCACTAACGTTTTTATAATCAAATATCATTTAGTTTTGCGATCTCTACTGGCTTACTTTTAAGCGAATTTTGAACCGACAGTAACATAATGATTATAACATGCCCGATGTAACAGTTAGAGCTATGAGGTTCACAATGTCCATGCCTGAGATCGAATTTATAAATCACATCACTCATTAGTAGCTTGTTCGCAGGTTCACATGCTCGCGGTCAATTATCGATGAGCAAGTTTTCGTTTTCGTATTTTCTCGGTTTATTCTATGTGTTGACTTATCGTTTGTTATAATTCGTTTTGTGCTGTTTTTACGAGGTTTGCAATAAAGTGTTTCACCAAGTCACTTGTTATCAAGCATGTGATTCAGGTAATGCTCTTTATGTCGGTTTTGTTGATTTTTAATGGCTTTTGGTGTCTGGACATTTGTGCTTGCATTGTTCAAAGTCTTGGTCTGTTCCAGTGTTAGGATAACCATTGTTGACTTGTGTTTGTTTTATTCTGCGGAGTTCTTTATCTAGTTTTTCGCTTATGTGGGGAGAATGTAAAAACTTGCTATGTTAACATTTTACGAGACATTTTATATTTGCGTGGACAGTCGCTGTCTCTATGTAAGCATACGTACTTATTTATGATTTGGAGTAAACAGACGGGATTTATCTGCTGTTTTCTATCTGAATATTTAAGTCTACAAACGAAGTTTTATTTGTAATGTCCTGGATGTTAAATTCTTGCACAAAGTTTTTCTAGGCTATATATATTTATATATATATATAATAAGTTGAGAAAATAGAGAGGTAATTAATAAATTATTATTCATTAATTAAAAAATTGACAAACATCCCTTACAGCTGTTTCAATTCAGATCCTGAGAAAATTAATTAATTAAATTAAAAATTATTTGTCAGTCGAATCTCTTCAGAGGTAGATAAAGCTATACAATATAGGTGTCCAATTTCCTTATGTTCAGTAAATGGCTGCAAACTGTTAACTGATAACATTTATACATACAGAACAAGGTATAAAAATAAAAATGGAGAGACCATAGAAGGAGAGTAAGGTTGTGTATAATGGAGTTGTAAAACAATATATTCATCTGGAATGTTCAGTATAAGAAAGCTCAAGTAGATATAATTGGAAAAATGGCATATTATGCTGTTATATTTATTCTTATTAAATCAATTTAACTTAGTATGTAGAGTTTAATTCAAGTTTGTATAGATACAGTTTCTTGGTAAAAGGGAAAAAGCTCAACCACAACTGAGAAGGGAACATCATGGGGGAAAGGTTCTTCTCTCTATCTGGTGGGATTGCAAAGGAGTAATTCACTTTGAACTGTTACCACCTAATGTAACAATCAATGCTCAAGTCTACTGTCAGCAATTAGAGTGTTTGAACCAAGCTTTGAAAAAGAAAAGACCTGCTTTAGTGAATCAAAAAGGAGTATTTCATCATTCAATGCATGACCCCCACACTGCGAAGATCATATCATAGAAGATCGAAGAGCTTGGTTGGGAATAAATTCCTCATCCACCTTATTCTTCCGACCTTTTGTTTCATAGTTTACAGAATCATTTGGGGGACATAACTTTCGCAAGCCAGGAGGAGATTGAAACTGACATTTCAGAGTTCATTTTGAAACCAAAAGAGTCTTACATTGATGGGATTAAAAAGCTTGTAAATAGATGGAAGGAAGTCGTAGATAATCAGGGAAAGTACATTGATGATTAAATTTCAATTAAATATAACATTTGATCACTTGGATTCTTTATTCAAAATTCGGACAGAACTTATGGGATGACCTGATATATATATATTTTTTTTTCGTTATATATATATATATATATGTGTGTGTGTGTGTGTGTTTGTGTGTGTGTGTATGACTGAGTTTATGTTTTCCCTCTCCATTGAACTTGACAACCGATGTTGGTATGTTTACATCCCCATAAATTAGCGCTTCAGCAAAAGAGCCCAATACAATAAGCACTAACCTCAAAAAAGAGACAAGCAGCAGGGTCGATTCATTCGACTAAAAATTCCTCAAGGTGGTGCCATCTAATGAATACAACAGGTAAAAGTTAATAAAGATGCGAGGGCTGAGACAGAGAAAGAATACTCCCCGCCGTTTTACTATCACACCACTTCCCTGTTGACCGCCCTCATGGGAGCCGCTCAATTCACACAGCTAGCGCCAATTACCATGGCAACTACCATTTCTACAACATCAATCACTGAACCCAAAACGAACACCTACAGTGAAATCAACTCTCCTTCGCCGTCACCGTCATCAGTTCCATCTTCATTATCGTCATCATCATCATCATCATCATCATCATCATCAAAGTTGTCATCATGTTCGTTATTATCATCTTGACCATCATTCATGATCGCTGATTATGAATGATGATGGAGGTGGTGGTGACTGTGGTGGTCGTGGTGGTGACATTAATGATAAGGGTCATCATCATCATCATCATTGAAGTTGTCATCATGTTCATTATTATCGTCTTGACCATCATTCATGATTGCTGATTATGAATGATGACAACGACGACGATGACAATGACGATGATGATGATGGTGGTGGTGATTGTGGTGGTTGTGGTGTTAATGATAATGATGATGATGACCAACATCATCATCATCATCTTCATCACCATCATCATCATCATCAGCGCCATCAGCCTAAATCATTATTATCATAAATCTTATTATCACCCTCCTCATCACTCCCTCCTGTTATTGTCATTGTCTTCCACGTCATTACACCCCCAACCCACCCAACCACCACCATCACGCCCACATCTCCCTCATCAATGCATCCTTATCTTCTTGAATCTTCGCCCCCCACCCCCCACCACACCTCCCGCCTCTTTCTTCCGCCTCCTCCTGCTTACCATCATTATCGCTGCTACCTTTGTTGCCACATTGTCTCAAGTGGGGAGTAAATAATTGATGCCAAGATAAGTCTTTTAGTCATAACAATTTAGAGCATTAAGTGTAATGCAGTTCATTAGTTATCAGAAGGGGTGGCGGGTGGTGGGTGGCAACCGAAGCATTATTGATGTTAGGAATGCTAAATAATAATAATAATAATAACAACAACAATAATGGTAATAATAATAACAGTAATAATAATAACAGTAATAATAATAATAATAATAATAATAATAATAATAATAATAATAATAATAATGATAAGTAGTAGGGGAGCATCATAGCCATGTGTTGAATAATTTGGGGTTTGAATAATTCACCTCTGGAAACATGGGTGTTTCGTTCAACATCCTTAAACAACCCTTATTCAGGGACCTTTTGAGCGGGATGGGTTACTTGACCTGAAGAAAATTCTAACTGGGCCTCACATGCAAGGTCATGCGCTGTTTATCTTGATATGAGATCACCATGTTGCGCACACATGGTTGTGATGCATGTGCCTGGTGTACCCTTATCAGACGGGTAGTCATGATGGGTATACTGGGCTTCGTATATCTTACCCCAGTGTCACTTTGATGGCATGCACTGCTCTCTCACTCAATAATAATAATAATAATAATAATAATAATAATATAATAATAATAATTATAATAATAATCTTTTTTGTTATAGGCACAAGGCCTGATGTTTTTGGGGTGGAGACTAGTTGATTCCATTGACTCCCAGAATTTCACTGGTTCTTAATTTATCGACCACGAAAGGATGAAAGGTAAAGTCGACCTCGGCAGAATTTGAACTCAGAACGGATTGACGGGCGAAATACTGCTAAGCATTTCGTCCAGCATGCTAGCTACTCTACCAGCTCACTGCCTTCAACAACAACAGCAACAACAACAATAATGATAATAATAATAATAATAATAATAATAATAATAATAATAATAATATAATAATGATAATAATAATAATAACAACAACAACGACAACAAAAATTAAAGCACTCAGAGTGCAAACCTTTGTCAAGGCAACACCAATGTCCTCACAACGATTAACCCGAGCTGATTTTTAAAATGAGAATATCTGAAATATACTCGAATGCTTTCACAAATGAAAATACTGAAAATGAACCCGACTACTCTCAAAAATGAAGTAAAAAAACAGAAAAATAATTCAGAGTCCTTGTCCAGTACCGGATCGATCCAAATGGTAGTCATGGAATGTGAAGGTGGGTGTGTGGGCCGTATTGTGTGTGTCGTCTGCAGTGGGCACAGGGACGGTTTTCTCTACAAAGGCCTTTTTTTTTAGTCTATCCACTGATATAGTGTGTTTATGACCATTTAGGCCTATAGTGAAAAATTTATCCATGTATAAAAGAAAACAGAAAGGACCTGTATACAGTGTTTTACCTGCATACTTCATGTAAAGTACAGCAAATATAACAAATAATCAAGAATCCTTGCCCAGTACTGGATTGATCCCAACATCATTGTGCATAAAAACATGAGCCCAAGAAGTAGAACTTCCTTCAAGATTTAGTTAGAAACACAATTGTCAAGTAGATAAGAGGTTTTAAATGGGAGCGATGTATTCAAAATTGGTAAAACTAAAAATTGTCAAGGATAGATTAAATTTATTATTGTTACTGAATATATTAGGGTTATGTAATTTCTGAACGGTTTTGCTGCTGCTTGTTTATATAGTTTCATTTCTTTATCCCTCAGTTTTTACTAAGATAGAGACACAAGTAAAATTAATAATAGAGAAATGAAAATAAAACTTTGGAAACAGTAATGCCACCATAGCTGACATGCAAACCATGAACATGGTTTCAAGGCTGATAATGAGAGAAAGGTTTAAAAGTGAACATAAGATCTTAATACTTTGTGTAAAGTAAAATAGATATAACAAATAATTCAGAATCCTTGTCCGGTACCAGTTCGATCCTAAAATCTAATCAGTTCGTGGCAGTCACAAGGCAAAACATCCCTGAAAGTTTCATCCAAATCCATCCAGCGGTTCTTGAGATATCTTGTCCACAGACAAACATTCAAACACAACTGAAAACTATCTCCTCCTTTGCTAAGGCAGAGGTAATAATAATAATAATAATAATAATAATAATAATAATAATAATAATAATTAATAATAATAATAATGCAGTACCAAGCAGTGGCTCTCATAGCTTCTCATCTTAACAGGTTGGAAGTGTCATTGTATCAATGTCTTGTCTTGGTATAATAGAAAAAGATGGGCTCCAGTAAATATTCTGCTCCATACCACAGATTTGCTTGTCAGTTGTTTGACCTTAACCAGTTGAGCATGTCCCTTAGTGGCTGACGATATGTGCATCTCTGATCACGAGCAGAAGTAGTGGGGGAGCATCAGGTGTTGAGAGAAATTCTTTAGGGTTTGAATGATTCACCTCTGGAAACACAGATGTTTCGTTTAACATCCTTACTCAGAGACCTTTTGAAAAGGATGGGTTACTCAGCCTAAAGAAAATTCTAAGTCACTCTCTTTCCCAATAAGGGTCCTTATGAGAGAGTTTAAAGTGTTGTAGTTGTTGTAATTGAGGTATACAATCTGATGGGATGGTTGGTGACGATGGTATACTCTTTTACTCTTTTACTTGTTTCAGTCATTTGACTGCGGCCATGCTGGAGCACCACCTTTAATCGAGCAACTCGACCCCGGGACTTATTCTTTGTAAGCCTAGTACTTATTCTATCGGTCTCTTTTGCCGAACTGCTAAGTGACAGGGACATAAACACACCAGCATCGGTTGTCAAGCAATGCTAGGGGGACAAACACAGACACACAAACATACACGCACACATATATATATATACATATATACAACGGGCTTCTTTCAGTTTCTGTCTACCAAATCCACTCACAAGGCTTTGGTCGGCCTGGGGCTATAGCAGAAGACACTTGCCCAAGGTGCCATGCAGTGGGACTGAACCCGGGACCATGTGGTTGGTAAGCAAGCTACTTACCACACAGCCACTCCTGCGCCTATATGCATATGTTTATTATATTAACTCCATTACATTGGTTGACATAAATTTACATGCACTGTGTACTCGCTTTGAATCAAATGACAAAAATATACGCAGCCCTATCTGCTGTGGTTTTGTACCTGTTTGTATAACGGTTGATATAAATATCTGCTATCACTCATGGAATCAATAGCAAAGGCCACCGTGCAAATTTCAATGAATCTGATCGGTTTGTTAGATTCTTCATGTAAATATTTCCAACTCAGTTCAAGACTTCATTGCCATAATAATATAAAGGCAGCAGTTTTAGTAGTTATTTCACCATTTCCATAATAACTTCCTATCAAATTCATACACGTTCAGCAAATTTTTATGGTCCTTCATGGAATTTTTCAGTCACATCCAGCCATGCCAGTTTCATTGAATTACATCACTCGCAGTGATGGCAGTTTACATAAATAAACGGTGCATGCTTTATAGCAGTTGACGTAAATATATGCTGAACCGTTGTCATCTGCTAGTTACTGATCTCAGCCGCTGAGATGATTATCATTAGTGCAACATAGTTGCCTGATCAAAAAAAATACCTGTTGTCATGGGGCCAATGTGCCTTGTGTTGTGAATTTCTAATTTGAAGCCTGCTTTTTTAATGTCGCTGCCAATCGGTTTATAATCGCATTTGTTATACCTGTATATTGAATGTAAGACTTTAAACAGGTTATTAAATAATCAGCGTTCTGAAATCACCTGTTCAGAGTGTTTTGAGTCGTAAGATAGTAAGGACGCTTTATAATGACCAGTCGATCTGCAAGAAATTACAACCAAAATCTTTATTTAAAGTACTTAAAGTATTAAATGTACAAGATAACCTAAGAATATATACCAGAAAGTATATGGTTTACAGAATACTGGTCAAAACGTATGCATTTGGCACACACTGAAAAAAATTTCTCTTTTTAAAATATATTTTTCACTAGGTTTAGAACTCGTGGTAACTGGTTACTAGGTTTTCATGGTGTATAAGAGACCGAGATCTCAACATTGACCCCTGAATGGGACATCGACCCATTGCTGAGTTCAGGATCAGTAATTTGAGAGGAGGGGGCCAAGTTGATTACATTGACCCTTGTACTTGACTGGTGCTTTATTTTATCGACTCTATATGGATAAAATATAAAGTTGGCCTTGATGTGGTTTGAACTCGGAATGTAAAGCACCAAAAGAAATACCACTAAGCATTTTGTCCAACATCCTAACATTCTGCAAGGCTCACCGTCTTATCACATTTGCACTCTTTTATTCTTTCATTCTTGTATTTGTTTCAGTCATTTGGCTGTAGCCATGTTGAAGCATCACCTTTAGTCGAGTAAATCAACCTAAGGACTTATTCTTTGTAAGCCTAGTATTTATTCTCTCAGTCTCTTTTGCTGAACGGCAAAGTTACGGGGATGTAAACACACTAACATCAGTTGGCAAACGATGGTGTGGGAGGGAGATAAACACAGACACACAAACATATACACACACACACACAAATATATACATATATATATATATATATATATATATATATATATATGTGACAGGCTTCTTTCAGTTTCCATCAACCAAATCCACTCACAAGGTTTTGGTCAGCCCGATGCTATAGTAGAAGACACCTGCCCAAGGTACCACGTAGTGGGGACTGAACCCAGAAACATGTGGTTGGCAAGCAAGCTATTTACCACACAGCCTCTCCATTAAAATAGTCTGCAATAACGACAAGAACAATATAGTTCAAAACTAGAATCACCATTATTGTCTTTAACAACTTGAAAACATGACATAAAATATACTGTCAAAATTAAAATGTTACACACACACACACTGTCACATGCATGCACACTCAGATAATAATAATAATAATAATAATAATAATAATAATAATAATAATAATAATAATAATATAATAATAATAATAATAATAATAATAATAATAATAATAATAATAATATTAATAATAATAACAATAATAATAATAATAATAATAATAATAATAATAATAATAATAATAATAATAACAATAATAATAATAATAATAATAATAATAATAATGATAATAATAATAATAATAATAATTAATTCTTTTATTGGCCACAAGGGCTCACATACAAAACATTAAAAGACAAAAACAGGATGATACAGTGGTTTTTTTACAATGTGTAAACACTAGAAATAACAATTAAAGATTAAACAATTTAAAACTCCCAATAGGGGAGAAGCTTTAAGGACCTCATGGTAAAAATTCACAAAAGCCACAGGTGACTGAACAATAGGACAACAGCCCTTCTCCTTTTGTTTACAGGTGCACACTCAGAATTGGTCCTTTCACACTGGCCATTCTTCCAACATTCACCCACCTTTCAACAAACTTGCTACAAGGCAACACTTCCTTCTCCACCCTCACCTCCTTTTTCAAGTGAAACTTGAAAAAGTTGTTGAGGGCTTGGCAAAAGAGGAAAGCTTCTGTTTTTAAACAGGTCTACCATACTACCTCTTTCACTAAAGCCACATCACTGGAGTACCACCACCAATAATAATAATAATAATAATAATAAAATAATAATAATAATAATAATAATAATAATAATGATAATAATAATGATGATAATAATAATAATAATAATAATAATAATAAAAAGACAATAATGAACTTGAAGGCCTATTGCGCACCCTGAAAGCATTCAGCGATGACATCGGGATGGAGTTTGGACTTGAGAAGTGTGCCAAGGCCACTTTCCAGAAAGGGAAAGTGAAGACCACAAATTCAGTCGTGTTAGATGTTGACACAGTCATAAGAGAGCTTGAGCAAGAACAAACATACAAATATTTAGGGATAAATGAAGGCTCTGGTATTCAGCATGCAAGCATGAAAGAGAAAATCAGGAAGGAATGTTATAGGAGAGTTCGTGCAGTCCTGAAATCTGAACTAAATGCACGTAACAAGGTGTTAGCTATAAATTCCTTAGCAGTTCCAGTTGTTACTTATAGCTACAATGTGTTGAACTGGAATATGATTGAAGTAAAAAATATAGATAGGAAAATACGCAAGCTGCTGAGTTGTAATAGGATGCACCACCCAAAGGCAGACGTAGATCGCCTTTACCTTCCCAGAGACCAAGGAGGTCGAGGCCTGATCCAATTTGAACTAGCTTACAAAACAACCACAATTGGACTGGCCAAATATCTCGAAATATCGAATGACTGAATGCTAAAGCTCGTGGAAAATCACGAGAGACGAAAGAAGCTTCATTCTATCATAAAGGAAAGCAAAAAATTTGCTATTGATCTCGTGCAGGATACCCAAACTGAACAACCCGAGGGAAGTACGGCAACTATTGTTGCAAAGGTGAAAATGATGGCAATGAAAAAAGCGCACGAGCAATTGGCTGATAGGTGGGAGGAGAAACCTCTGCACGGCAAATATGTGACCCGCAGCAAACAAGCTGATGTTGACCAGAAGCAAACCCATCAGTGGCTACGGAGCTCAGGGCTAAAAGCAGAGAGCAAAGGTTTCATCCTGGCTGCTCAAGATCAAAGCCTATTAACCCGGAACTACCAGGCCAATGTGATGAAAAATGGAGCAGACCCAAAATGCCGATTCTGCAACGACATGATTGAAACAGTGGACCACCTAATCTCTGGATGTAAAGTCTTAGCACCAGTGGAGTATAAATTAAGACATGACAGAGTTGGCCAATATCTCTACTGGCTAATAAGTCAGCATTACAATATCGAAACTGCCGACAAGTGGTATAATCACCACCCTGAGGCTGTAACTGAAGGAGAAAATGTAACCATTCTGTGGGACTTTCCAGTACATACGGACCGAACCATCAAGGCCAATAAACCAGATATTGTTGTGAAAGACCAAAACAATAAAGTTTGCTTATTGATCGACATGAGCATCAGATGAACGAACTACTGAGTTTGGTTTAATGGCCTACCAATGTATACTATGAGTTTCTTTGCCCTAGGAGTCAGGAAGACACTTGGCAAGAAATGGAAGCAAATTTGAAAGAAGAAAAAAAAGTAATAATAATAATAATAATAATGATAATAATAATAATAATAATAATAATAATAATAATAATAATAATAATAATAATAATAATATAATAATAATAATAATGATAATAATAATAATAATAATAATAATAATAATAATAATAATAATAATAATAATAATAATAATAATAATAATAAATGCCCTGATGCAGTACCAGGTAGTGGCTCTCATGGCTTCTGATCTTAACTGATTGGAAGTGTTATCATGTACATTGTTTTGTCTTGGTATAAAAGATGAGCTACAACAAATATTCTGCTCAATACCACAGATTTGCTTGTCAGTTGTTTGACCTTAACCAGTTGAGCATGTCCCTTCGTGGCTGACGATATGTGCATCTCTGATCACGAGCAGAAGTAGTGGGGGAGCATCATAGCCATGTGTTAGGAGGAATTCATTAGGGTTTGGATAATTCACCTCTGGAAACAGGGGTGGTTCTTTCAACATCCTTAAACAACCCTTAATCAGGGACCTTTTGAGTGGGATGGCTACACAACCTGAAGAAAATTCTAACTGGGCCCCACCTGCAAGGTCATGTGCTGTTTATCTTGATATGAGATCACCATGTCGCGCACATATGGTTGTGATGTATGTGCCTGGTGTACCCTTATCAGTCGGGTAGTCATGATGGGTATACTGGGCTTCGTATATTTTACCCCAGTGTCACTTTGATAGCATGCACTGCTCTCTCACTCAATAATAATAATAATGATAATAATAATGATAATAATAATAATAATGATAATAATAAATAATAATAATAATATAATAATAATAATATAATAATAATAATAATAATAATAATAAATGCCCTGATGCAGTACCAGGTAGTGGCTCTCATGGCTTCTGATCTTAACTGATTGGAAGTGTTATCATGTACATTGTTTTGTCTTGGTATAAAAGATGAGCTACAACAAATATTCTGCTCAATACCACAGATTTGCTTGTCAGTTGTTTGACCTTAACCAGTTGAGCATGTCCCTTCGTGGCTGACGATATGTGCATCTCTGATCACGAGCAGAAGTAGTGGGGGAGCATCATAGCCATGTGTTAGGAGGAATTCATTAGGGTTTGGATAATTCACCTCTGGAAACAGGGGTGGTTCTTTCAACATCCTTAAACAACCCTTAATCAGGGACCTTTTGAGTGGGATGGGCTACACAACCTGAAGAAAATTCTAACTGGGCCCCACCTGCAAGGTCATGTGCTGTTTATCTTGATATGAGATCACCATGTCGCGCACATATGGTTGTGATGTATGTGCCTGGTGTACCCTTATCAGTCGGGTAGTCATGATGGGTATACTGGGCTTCGTATATTTTACCCCAGTGTCACTTTGATAGCATGCACTGCTCTCTCACTCAATAATAATAATAATGATAATAATAATGATAATAATAATAATAATGATAATAATAATAATAATAATAATAATAATGATAATAATAATAATAATAATGTGAACATGACACAGTAAAACAAAAATCTAACATCTCTGCTTTACAGCATAGACAGCTTTTAATGCACATTTCTGGAACTAAGAAAAAAATGTTTTGTAACTTGTGTATTACTATTGTAATCTTCGCGTATTGTAACTTTTGCATACTGTAACTTTTATACTGTGTAAATTTTGTACTGCGTAACTTTTATATATACTAACTTTTGTTATATGCTGTTGTATTTGCTGTTATTTAAAAAGAAGTTATATGGCATATGCAGAGACAGACGGAATATTGCAGAAAAAGTAAAAGACTTCAGACATTGTATTTTGGATACTTTTTTCTCATTCTGTGAAATGCTTGTGATGATGTAAAACATATTGTTGTAGCTGTTTTGCTGCACATTGGCTCTGATTAAGCAGAGCTATTATCGAAGGCCTTCTAGCTAAAACCATTCTGTCTTTACCTTTTATTCTTTTCTGAAGGTAATACGGTATGATTTGGGAGACATTCAATAAGCATTTCTAGAAAATTCTGTGACCTTTCTTAATCCATGATATGAGTTATTTTTATATTATTTTTGTTGCTGTTAAGGTGGTGAGCTGGCAGAATCGTTAGCACGCTGGACAAAATGCTCAACAGTATTTCGCCTGTGGCTCCGTTCTGAGTTCAAACCTCGCCAAGGTCGACTTTGCTTCTCATCTTTATGGGTTTGATAAATTAAGCATCAGTGAAACACTGGGGTCGATATAATCGACTAGTCCCCTCTACAAAAATTTCAGGCCTTTACCTGTAGTAGAAAGGATTACTTTTGTTGTTGTTGTTGTTAATAGGTTGCATCACCAATGATGTTACAGGTGTTTGATGGGTTTCCAGTCTTTCAGCATCTGAACCTACACACACACACACACACACACACACATACATATATATGTTATATATACTTTATTAGTGGGTTAACAAGGAAACCAATGGTTTCATGCAAAAAGCTCCTCACAATTGCTTAAACGTGTTACATGGAAGTATTAATACTCAGCATGCTTGTTCACCCACAAATAAAGGATACTTATCCACCAATGTGGTTTTGAGCACTCATTCCCACTGATATTAGTATGCACACACACACAGACATACAGACACACACACACACATAAACACACACACATATAAACACACACATAAATGCACACTCACATATAAACACACACACATATATAAACCCACACACACATATGTGGGTGTGCATGTACATGTGCCTATTTGTGTGTATTTTTGTCCACTTGAAAGCAGGTGTTGGTTTGTTTATGCCCCCGTAATGTAACAGTTCAGCAAAAGAGACCGATCGAATAAACATTTAAAATAACAACTTGGGTCGTTTTGATCAACCTACCATTCATAAAGGGTGCACCAGTATAGCCGCAATTAAGTGACTGAAACAAGCAAAAGAGTTCCTTGATGTATAAGAGGAATTTCCCCCCTCCCGGGGTTCCCAGAAGCTGCTTTTGTTCTATCTTTGTCAATTTTCTCTTAGAAGTTCTGTTATTTTGCGTAGAGCACGAATAACAATTCGCAAAAATATTATAGCAGTTAAAAGTCATCTTGTTGGCACATAGATTTCCATTATCAGGAAGTAAAATAAAGGAAATATTGATTGTTCATCGGATAATTCTATACGAAGATGTATCATTGGAAAAAGAAGTAAAAATTCCGCCCATTAACACAAATAATACCACAAGAATAACATTGAACTCTTAAAGTCTGCCATCTCAACAAACCAAGGAAAGAATATTTCTCCATATATTATCTCAATAATAAAAATGAAAATAACTATAATAATAACAAAAAGAAAAATATCCAAAAGTGTTTTTTCGACCGAACTCAATTCAACTTATTCAAAATCAATTAATTCACTCTGCCTAGCTTTATTGGGTTAATTTAGCGACAATATTATTCTAAGTGAGTATTTTTCACTCAAAATAGACAGAAATAAATGAAAGAAAAAAAAAAACAAGAAATTTCAAAACAAATTCCTTACAATTGGTAGGTAAAAGAAAAGCAAGGAAAAATAAAAATAAAAAAAAAAAACAATGTATTTTGGAAAAATATCTTTTTTTATTTTGTCTGTCTTTTGCATATTTTATTCCTTCTAACTACAAATACAAGAGATTCAAATAACAAACCTTTCAGTGTTCGCTAAAATACCAAAAGCAGAAAAGAAAAAAAAAAAATGGAAAAGCACAAGTAAACAAAAAAAAGGAAACAAA
Organism: Octopus sinensis; assembly: GCF_006345805.1. Classification (NCBI taxonomy): domain Eukaryota; kingdom Metazoa; phylum Mollusca; class Cephalopoda; order Octopoda; family Octopodidae; genus Octopus; species Octopus sinensis. The sequence continues at coordinate 2,311,001 of NC_042999.1, read as the reverse complement.
CTGCAAAAATTTATTTAGATTAGAATTTTCTGAAGGAAAATTTTACTCGTCTAGTTCTCATATTAAAGACATTGTTTAAAGGTTAATATTTCCACACTTCTGTTTCTTCACACTCTATACATTTATTGTCTGGCTGTTTGGGTAAGAAGCTCGCATTGCAATCATGTGGTTTCGGTTTCAGTCCTGCTGTGTGAAACATTCTCTCTTTTACTCTTTTACTTGTTTCAGTCATTTGACTGCAGCCATGCTGGAGCACCGCCTTTAGTCGAGCAAATCGACCCTGGGACTTATTCTTTGTAAGCCCAGTACTTATTCTATCGGTCTCTTTTGCCGAACCGCTAAGTGATGGGGACGTAAACACACCAGCATCGGTTGTCAAGCAATGGTGGGGGGGGAGGACAAACACAGACACACAAACATATACACACACACTTATATATATATATATACATATATACGACAGACTTCTTTCAGTTTCCGTCTACCAAATCCACTCACAAGGCATTGGTCGGCCCGGGGCTATAGCAGAAGACACTTGAGCAAGATGCCATGCAGAGGGACTGAACCCGGAACCTTGTGGTTGGTTAGCAAGCTACTTACCACACAGCCATGGGCAAGTCTTTTTTTTTCTTTTTGCTGTAGCCCCAGACTGATCAGTACTTTGATCAGTATTTGCAAGATGGAAACTGTGTAGAAGTCTGTTGTGTATATATGTATGTATATATTTATATATGTGTGAGATTATATATCTTTGTTTTTGTTTGTTCCCCCTGCACTTATCACCCGGTGTTTGTTTGTTTACGTAAGCAATAGAATATGAGCCAAATGTAAAGAAAATCAGTAAGTACTGTGTACTATTTGTTCGCCTAAACTCTCTAAGACATCACTTCAGTATGGCCATAGTCCAACAACTGAAGCATACCTATATATATATATATATATATATATATATATATATAGGTAGATATACCCCATACTCTTCCACACATACACATATATACACACACATATGTATTGATACGTTTTATTATTCTTAAACAAGAATATTGTTGAAAAGTTTCAATAAGTTAAGCCATCTATCTATCTATCCATCTATCTATCTTGCTATCTTGCTAGCTAGCTAGCTGGCTTATTTGCATCTATTATTATTATTATTATTATTATTATTATTATTATTATTATTATTGTACTTTTAATCTGCATGTTTGTTACAATAACTGGCTGAGACACACTTAGTGTCCTAAGGATAAGAGAGATGTTACAGTATGACTGAAAGCTTGGAGAAGAGAAGTGGCAGGGACAGTAGCGAAATATCTTCATCTAATACAACACAGGCATTTAAATTGATAGGGTTTTCCTAAGGACGTGGGCAGTACTTGACAGCACAATCTTTTGGATTTCTCTGAGGCATGTTTCTCCTGGGATATTATCTAGATGTTTCTGACATCCCTTTCTTATCATACCGAGGGCACCTATGATAACTGGAACAGTTCTCACTTTAAGATGCCACTTCTTTTGTATTTCAGTTTCCAGGTCATTATATTCTTCTTCTTCTTCTTCTTCTTCTTCTTCTTCTTCTTCTTCTTCTTCTTCTTCTTCTTCTTCTCATTATTATTACTATTATTATTATTGTAATTATTATTATAATTATAATTATAATTATTATTATTATTATTATTATTATTATTATATTATTATTATTATTCATGTATGTACAAGCATCACGTAAAAGGCACTCATGCTGGCGTTACATAGAAATCACTCGTGCTGGCTCCACGTTAAAAGCACCCATGCTGGTGCCATGTAAAAAGCTCTCATGTTTTTGCAGCTCGTAAAAAGCTCCTCTGCAAGCTTCATATAAAAGGCACTCAATACACTCTGTAAAGTGGTTGGCATTAAGAAGGGCATCCCTCATTAGAGACCATGCCAAAACAGGCAAATGGAGCCTGGTGCAGTTCCCCAGTTTGCCAGCTCCAGTCAAACTGTGCAACCAGCATGGAAAACAAATGTTAAATGATGACGAGAATAATGATGATGACGATGATGATGATGAAATTGAAGTTGACTTTTACAAGTTTCACGCCAGCAAAAAGAAGCCGTTATCTTCAGACAATCTCTTTGATAATAAGTGAATCAATTTTATATTTAAAATCACCAGCGTTCAGTAACAAAGATAACATTTAATAAATATTTCGAATAGATTTTGCACTTTATCTGTTTAGCATGTCAATGAAGAAAAATACACTCACTCACACACTCATATATATATATATACACACTCATGTATATATCATCATCATCATCATCATCATCATAAAGCAGCAGAAAATTCAACAAAACCTGTTATTCTGAGTTTCACGTTGCCGTTCATCAGACAGTTTTTGCTAGAATCTAGCAAAAACTGTCCGATGAACGGCAATGTGAAACTCAGAGTAACAGGTTTTGTTGAATTTTCTGCTGCTTTAAATATAGCATATTACTCCTACCACTGGTATTTGAGTACTCTTTTTTCCACCTTGTTTCACATTTATGTGTTTACTCCGGTATATATATATATACATATACGCCTAGAATAGGTATGACTAGTAATTATCTATAGTATACTCTTTTACTTGTTTCAGTCATTTGACTGCGACCATGCTGGAGCACAGCCTTTAGTCGAGCAAATCAACCCCAGGACTTATTCTTTGTAAGCCTAGTACTTATTCTATTGATCTCTTTTGCTGAACCACTAAGTTACAGGGACATAAACACACCGGCATCAGTTGTCAAGCGATGTTGGGCTGACAGACACAGACACACAAACATATACATACATAAGTACATACAACATACATACATACATACATACATACATTTATACATATATATATATATATATATATTACATACACATACACATATATACGACGGGCTTCTTTCAGTTTCTGTCTACCAAATCCACTTACAAGGCTTTGGTTGGCCTGAGGCTATAGTAGAAGACACTTGTCCAAGGTGCCACACAGTGGGACTGAACCTAGAACCATGTGGTTGGGAAGCAAGCAGGCAAAAGTCGCATGTTATTCTAGATATCAGGTGGAAACAGAACTGTAAATATTGGTTTCATATTCTAGCACAGCCCAACAATTCTGAAGAAATGGTGAAGTCAATAACAATGACCCCCGTGCTCAACTGGTACTTATTTTATCAACATCGGTAAAATTTGAAGTCAGGAGGTAAAGAGGGACAACATTCTGGTAAAAATTTTGACTGGGGTTCGACCAGAACGGTAAATATTAAACAGGAAGTAAACAGATGAATCTTGCTATTGGAATCAACTGAGCTGGCTTCTTATTGTGAATGTTTGATATTCAATAAAATATCTGGTTGTTGCAAATTACAGTTATTGAGTCAACTGAAATAGTCCTGTTATTATTTTGTAAAATAAAGCTTATTGCTGTGTTTAGCATTTGCAGAAAATTTCATACATATCTTCCCGCTTTTCAGTGACACCAGTTACTAGAATCCTTTCTTTTGTCGGAGGATGGCTATAATTTAACATGTCCATATTTTATGTTGACCATAAGAACTTCCAGCTTTAAACAACTATACATAACTTAAAAGGGCTGTAGTCCTCATCATCATCATCATCTTTTAATGTCCACTTTCCATGCTAATCTTTTAATGTCCACTTTCCATGCTAGCATGGGTTGGACGGTTTGACTGAGGACTGGTGAGCCAGAAGGTTCTGCACCAGCCTCCAATCTGATCAGGCAAAGTTTCTGCAGCTGGATGCCCTTCCTAATGCCAACCACTCCAAAAGTGTAGTGGATGCTTATACATGCCACCGACACGAGGGCCAGTCTGTTGGTACTGGCATCACATCGGTCGGGCTCAAATGGTGCTTTTCACATGCCACCTGTACAAGAGTCAGTCTGGCAGCATTGGCAATGACCACGCTCAAAAGGTTCCCTTTTTTATGTGCCACCAGCACAGGAACCTGTCAGCGGCCCTGGCAACAATCACGTTTGAATGGTGCTTCTAAATCTACATTCCAGAAAAATAAAGCACAAATCAGGCAACAATTCCTAATGTTACCCTTTATTACACCATAAATCCCTAGAGGAAGCAACGCTGGCTTTGTAAATGACAGAGTTACTTTTATCCTGTACCCATTAATTATAGACATATTCATAGATCCCGTAATTCTAAGAGTAAAATCCTGGCATGTATTCTCTAATTCTTTTATTCCTAGTTTATATAATTGACATCCATTGGAATAAGGCTCGAATGACAAATGGTGATTTGCATAAATATTTCTAACTATATTATATTTGACATTCAAACCCATTAAATTGTATTAAGCTTTCTAGTCTTGTTAAAATATTGAAGTTGCTTAGATATAAACTAGGTTTTATCTCTCAATCTCCTTTTTCTTGTGCGCTCTCATATCACAGTGTTACTTTAATGAATATAATTTGTCTGACAATACATGGGGAAATATTTTCTTATATAATCAACTACGTTGTAAATCCAATATATTTCTTGTGAAATACAAAATGCTTTCATTTGGCTTTTGCTATAGAATCTGTAACTACCTCAGCCTTGGTAACAAAATTACGCCGAAATATATTCATTGAAACTGTAATTTTAAGACTGAAATCATTGAACAAATTAGATATATTCTAAGTCTATTTAATAAATAGCTACTGAGGGGTGCGAGTCTGCCAACCCATCTTCCCTACATAATCAAATATCTATACTAATATTAGCAGATTTTAAATATCATATACCTATATCTTTACTATCCACAAGGGGCTAAACACAGAGAGGACAAACAAGGACAGACAAAGAGATTAAGTCGATTATATCGACCCCAGTGCATAACTGGTACTTAATTTATCAACCCCGGAAGGATGAAAGGCAAAGTCGACCTTGGTGGAATTTGAACTCAGAACGTAACCGCTGATGAAATACCTATTTCTTTACTACCCACAAGTGGCTAAACACAGAGGGGACAAACAAGGACAGACAAACGGATTAAGTCGATTATATCGACCCCAGTGCGTAACTGGTACTTAATTTATCAACCCCGAAAGGATGAAAGGCAATGTCGACCTCGGCGGAATTTGAACTCAGAACATAGCGGCAGACAAAATACCTATTTCTTTACTACCCACAAGGGGCTAAACACAGGGAGGACAAACAAGGACAGACAAACGGATTAAGTCGATTATATCGACCCTAGTGCGTAATTGGTACTTAGTTTATCGACCCCGAAAGGATGAAAGGTAAAGTTGACCTGGACGGAATTTGAACTCAGAACGTAGCAATAGACGAAATACTGCTAAGCATTTCGCCAGGCATGCTAACGTTTCTGCCATCTCACCGCCTTATATTTTTGAATACCATACACCATGGCTAACCTCTGTCGCAAATTGCTTTTTTATGGGCAGAAGACAGTAATAGTTGTATTCTGTAAATAAGATGCTGTGACCATGAATCAAAGGATTTGATTATAGGTTTGTGCCATTAAGGAGTAGCTGGGGTTAATCAGCAAAAATGCTGCCTGTATTAAAACCATAACAGTTAGCTCATACAATAATCTGTTGTTATTCCAGAAACTTGGCTCAACTGGGAAATGAAGATTACAGATGTCTAGAAGATGTTATTTCTCTTGTGTATAAATTTCTTGAAGACGTTAGAAAATATAACTTTTCTGTTCTTCTGTATGCTTCAGCATTTCTTTTAACAGACAAAACTTCTATTAGCATGTGTTTTCTAATGTACATTTCGTAATACATAGATGGCGCTGTTTATATAAATCCAGTCACGGTTTGTCCCTTCCATAAAATTACACTTCATAGACTCTAGAATATTTTCTTGAATACGTTAAGGGTACGCATGTCTATGAAGTACTCAGCCGCTTGCACGTTAATTTCACAAGCAGGCTGTTCCGTTGATCACATCAGCTGGAGAAGGTGCAATGGCCCAGTGGTTAGGGTAGCGGACTCACTGTTGTAGGATCGCAGTTTCGATTCCCAGACTGGGCATTGTGAATATTTATTGAGTGAAAACACCTAAAGTTCCATGAGGCTCCAGCAAGGGCTGGTGGTGAACCCCGCTGTACTCTTTCACCACAACTTTTTCTCACTCTTTCTTCCTGTTTCTCTTGTGCCTGCATTTCAAAGGGGCCAGCCTTGTCACATTCTGTGTCACTCTGAATCTCCCCGAGAACTACATTAAGAGTATACATATCTGTGGAATACTCAACCACTTGCAGATTAATTTCACGAGCTGGTTGTTCCGTTTATCGGTTCAACTGGAACCCACATCGTCGTAATCGACGGGGCGCCATGATCAGCTGGAACAATTGTCACCATAAGTAAAGGAATGCCAGGGATCACAGCGAATTCCATCAGGCATGCGAGTCTGAAGAAACAGATGAATGAAAAACAGTTTTTCTTTTCTGTTTCATTAATTTTTTGAACTCAGTAATCCAATCTTGTCTTGGCCATGTCGGGGAACTTAATAACGGTGAACTTCATCATCATCATCATCATCATCATCGTTTAACGTCTGTTTTCCATGCTAGCATGGGTTGGACGGTTCGACCG
>NC_042999.1:2286905-2299405 GCF_006345805.1 Octopus sinensis | reverse complement strand
AAATTATTTTATTTGGATGGAAACAGTTTTTAAGTCCAGTTTCAGAATCTTCTGAAGTGATGCTCTGGTGATGCCTAGTTGAGCAGAGCAATGATGAGTAGAGGCTGACGGATCCTCAAAGAGACTCTGCCACACAACTTCTGCCACTTAGGGCCTCTTTCCGGAAGATTGCCGGCTGATCCAGTTCTTTCAAACTGGTTGATTAGGTTCCGAATCCTGTCATTGCTAGGAGATACTCTGACAGTAAAATGTTGCTGGTATTTTCTCTGAGTTTGAATAATTGATCTTTCACTGGAATAGAAAAATTCAATGAGTTTTACTCATTGCTGGACATCATATGTAACCATTTTAATCTCCAACCCATACTCCGAGAGTATAGTGAGTGATTTAGCGGTTCAGCAAAAGAGACCAATAGAATAAGTACAGTGGTTTTGTGTACGAGAGCATTATTAAGTGTTATTTAGAAACTAAGCTTCTGGTTCGAATCCTTTAGATATGATGAACATACCCATTTCTTTACTACCCACAAGGGGCTAAACACAGAGAGGACAAACAAGGACAGACAAACGGATTAAGTCGATTTTATCGACCCCAGTGTGTAACTGGTACTTATTTAATCGACCCCGAAAGGATGAAAGGCAAAGTCGACCTCGGCGGAATTTGAACTCAGAACATAGTGGCAGACGAAATACCGCTAAGCATTTCGTCCAGCACGCTAACGGTTCTGCCAGCTCGCCGCCTTAACGATGAACATACCCAGTAAATAAGCTGCCCTATGGAAGTTGGGAAGCACATTGATAATCTTACATACTTTAGATGTCATCATCGTCATCACCATGGTTTTAACTTCCACTTTTCTATGGTTGCATGGATTTGACAGATATTCTACAGCTGGGTGCTCTTCCTGTCACCAACTCTCACTCACTTACAATGAATCACTGAGAAAGCTTTCATTTCTGAATATGAAGGGAATAGTTCTGAAGGGCAGAGATCTATCAACAACTTGTCTTAAACATTTTACCAAAGTAATTTATAGCATCAGTTTTTGAATTATATCCTTGCAATATGAAACTTCCTTGAGAACTTTATGTTGATGGAATTTTTGCTATTACTTAGCAAAATTAGATACACACACACACCTATATATGTAAGTACACACACATGTTTCCTGTGTCATATTTTCTTGAAGTGAATGAAGTTAAACTTCTCTACGACTGCTTCAAAGTGTTTTATACCTTAACAAATTTCCTTAGGCACAAAATATTATATAATGAACAGACTTACAGATAACTAAATCATTGCCAAACGCAAAGGTCATGAGCTGGAGAAGTTATCGTGTTGTAGCTCCGAGCAAAGCTGTTAACTGTGCGTTCTTTAGCGTACTTGACTGATGCTTTAGAATGCATTCCAGCCAATTTTGATGTATGGTTGAATGGTTAGTAACAGGAAATGCTGAGAAATGAAAAATTTTAAATATATTGCACGTTAACTATCTTATCATGTCCCCAGCCTATCTCTCACTTACCACATGCAACGTAAGAATACTGGATTAAGCTTGGGAAATTTCTATTTTAATAAACTACAAGATTCAAATCTGGATAAACTGAATTCTACAGAATGCTTAATAAATGTCATTCTACATGTAATATCTATGCAAAAAGCATAACAAAATTAAAGCTACCTATTTTAGAAAAAAATCTTATAAATAGGTAAGTAGTTCAAAATAAACAGATGTATTCTATATAATGTACCATGAGATAAAAAAAAAAAAATTTTTTTTAGCAGAAATGATTCTGTAAAGTTGTACATACAGGGGTTGGACAAAATAATGGAAACACCTTAAATTTTCAAACAAATTCATTTTAATATGGGGCAGAACCACCTTTGGCAGTAATTAGAGCTTGAATTTTATGAGGTATGGACTTGTACAAAGTTTGAATTGTTTCCAAAGGAATTTTTGCCCAGTCTTCAGCTAAAACAGTCTCCAGTTCTTGAAGTGATGATGGTAGAGCGGGTATCAACTCCTTACTTGCTTTGTTTTTAAAAAATGCACCATAAATGTTCAATAATATCGAGATCTGGGGACTGTGGTGGCCAGATAAGATGTTCAACTTCCCTAGAACGTTCCACATGCCATTCAGTAACATATTCAGCTGTGTGAATTGGTGCATTATCATCCTGAAAGATTGCGCTTCCCCTTGGAAACTGTTCTACAACCATAGGATGAATTTGATCAGATAAAATGCTTAAATAGTCTTCACTATTAATTCTGCCATTGAAGGAAAACCATTGGGCCAGCGGATTTCCAAGATATAGCCCCCCCCCCCAAATCATCACAGATCCTCCTTCATGTTTAACAGCTGGAAGAAGGCAGTCTGGTTCAAATGCTTCTTTTGGCTGTCTTCACACGTATACTTGGTCGGTGGTCAGAAATAAAGTAATGACTTGTCTGGATGACTTGTCTGAGAAAATAACATCCTTTGTAGGTTTTTTCTCCACTCTAAATGCTTTGCAACATTTGTTTTTGAAAGTAGTGGTTTGCTTATTGCATACAGAGACCTCCCCAGGGTATTGTTTATGTTTTAATATACCAAGGTAAGTATCTTTAAGAAGTAAGTAAGACAAGATAGAAAGATAATAGCCCATTATCGTTATGATGGAAATGAGGAATATTAGAAAATGGACAAAATCAAAAGCAAACTCGATGAACATTAATGGAATTTGTAGTATGTGGTACCAGTGCCGGTGGCACATACGAAAACCATCCGAACGTGGCCGTAGCCAGTACCGCATTGACTGGCCTCCATGCCGGTGGCACGTAAAAAACACCATCCGAGCATGGCCGTTCGCCAGCCTCGTCTGGCACCTGTGTCGGTGGCACATAAAATCACCCACTACACTCTTGGAGTGGTTGGCGTTAGGAAGGGCATCCAGCTGTAGAAACACTGCCAGATCTGACTGGCCTGGTGCAGCCTTCGGGCTTCCCAGACCCCAGTTGAACCATCCAACCCATGCTAGCATGGAAAGCGGACGTTAAACGATGATGATAATGATGATGATGATGATGATGAGCCATAACACCTTAAAAAACGAAAGAGGGACCACACTAAAGTTATTGACTGAGCGTGTGTGTTTATGATGATGTGTTACGAAACTTTCTGGTCCGACTTTGAGTCAGTGAGCATTGTGACAATAGTGTTGAGGTACATTTATTTCAGCCAGATTTTTTTACTTTATTGCAAGCCTCACCAATTCTTCCTCTCAACTTTTTCGGATTCTAGACGTCAAAACAAAAAAATGATACACTAACCTCGAAAATGGCCAGGGTGGTGCTTATGACACTCTGTTACTAAAAGCCTCCAATGTTATCTGTCTGTATGTGAAATATGTTCGCTTAAAATACTTTAAAAGATTCTAATTTCAGAATCAAGCAATAACACGAAATGCAAATATTTCAAATTAAAGAACGATAAAACATAATCACACTTCAAGGCAAATACATTAACATAAACATAATTATTCCTTATATTTAATTATGCTTTATATCTTTACTCCTGGGCATAATAATTAGGCACAAATATTTCCCATCAATTATTAAATTTAAAAGGTGATTATAATAATAGAAGTGATTTCTATGAGCAAAAGTTTTAGCAAATGGCACAATGAAGTACAGACATTCAAATTTCAAACCGTGCCTATATATATATATATATATACATATATATATATAATGGAGAAGTGGTACAAAATGTATAAATAGGTGATGAGTAAAGCACAGGCACAGTTTCGATTTCCTATTGTTATCCATAGATTTATTGCAGGAACTCTGTAGTGGCAGTTGGGATAACAATATTAATAAAATAGGAAATGGAATGTGTTATAGACTTTATTGGGTACAACACATGCTTTGACCCATTCTGGGTCTCTTCAGGTACACCAATAAAAAGTCTCACTGGAGATTTCTTCAGTTGGCTTATGTACCGCTATATATATATATATATGCTGTAGGTCCTCAGCATTTTCATGGAGCTATAAGAGAGCCGTCTCAGGAATTTTTAGACATGGCATGTTCACTCCTTTCCAGGGCTGGCTACACTAAATCTTTCTAAAGAGAAACACAAAGGAAGAAGAATTGGTCCAGTTCTGGAGTAGTACTTTATTTGTCAATCTAAACAGGTACACACAAGTACATATATATATATATATATATATATATATATATATATATATATATATATATATATATATATATATATATATATATATATATATATATATACATACATATATATACAAGTCTTCTTTCAGTTTCCATCTACCATATCCACTCAAAAGGCTTTGGTCGGCCTGAGGCTATAGTAGAAGACACTTGTCCAATGTACCACACAGTGTGACTGAGCCCAGGACCATGTGGTTGTTAAACAAGCTACTTACCACACAGCCACTCCTATGTCTACATGCACAGAAAATATTTTCCTTGGTCATTTAGTATACTTCTGTGGACAACTAATTCACTATTTTGCTTGTGTTCATCCACTCCACCAAAAAAAAATTATATGAAACCTCAGGTGTCATATGAACTCCGGTTGAGAACTACAGATGTAGTCTGAAATAAACTAGGTCTGAAAGGATGTGATAGGATGTGAAAGGATATGAAATAAACTAGGTGTGAAAGGATGTGACATAGGGAAAATGCTAAACCCAGGGCTAAATAACTAGAACAACAACACTGATGACAAAAGCTAAATTGCTTCACAAACTTCCTACATTAGATGTTCTTCTCACTTCACTGATTCTGTTCCATTTTGTTTTTTTTCAAGACTCAGTACTATTCAACTTAACCCCTTCTTTGACATGCAACAAATTATCATATTGAGAATAACATGATAAATTAGAATGCACCGATTCCAATAAACTCTGAACCTAAATTGAACTAATACTGCAGAGTTCACCTGCAAATATGGTGTTCCATCTTTATGCTGTTCTTTGTAACTGTCAAAGAAAGAATTCTTAGAATTTATTGCCAATAATCTAATATATCAAATTATAAGTTTAAACTGTATTAAAGAACAGAGCAAGAAATGAAAGTAAGCGTATTTGGTCATATTCTAATGTCAGAATTCTGGAACAATAAAAAAATATAGGTCAAATTTACAAAGTGTTGCTATGACAATTTGAGCAGCATACCACCCACATTATACAGAACTGATATTTGTACGAAGTTAATTTATATACTGGTATAATTGAAGTCTTTGTGCTGTTTGTAAATATCTTAGCATTGCTTATATGTGTGTAGGCGTATCACTGACCAATATATATATACTCAGCAAGTACTTTTCATCAATTCGTTTCCTTTAACAACAAGCTTTATCACATTATTGCATTATTGTGCATATATATATATATATATATCTAGCGCGGAAAACGGACATTAAACGATGATGATGATGATGATGATATGTGTGTGTTTGTGTGTGTGTGCGTGTGTGTATGTATGTGTGTCCAGGTGAAGTTTATTCTGATGGTAAAATGATGGCCTTGTTCTAATATGTATTCCAAACCTTCTACTAAGATGACACAGATCCCGCAGTTGGGCTTTCCACACTTTTTAACTGTTGATTTTGTGGTTGTTATTGGGTGCAGTTTAGCCTGGGTTAAAATCTTCTTTAAGGATTTTGGTTGCCGTTTACTTTTTATGATGGTGTACGTTTGGAGGATTCAGTTCATCTTTGGTTCTCCCTTGAGTAGGGCTATGCTTTGGAGTATGGTGTTGAAGGCCTCATTGTTAAGTGGGTTGTGTGTAGAGATGTAGGGTAGGGTTTTAAATTTTTCTTCCCTTTTAGGTTTTGGTTGTCTCAAGTCTTCTATATTTAATTTAAGTGCTTGTTGGATTGTATTGTCTATTAGGGGTTTTGGATAATTCCTATTTATGAGTGTAGTTCTGAGTTCCTGGAGACGTGTGTGTCAGGTGTTTGTGTCTGATACTATGGTGCAAATCCTTTTGGCTAAACTGAAAGGGATATTCATTCTTGCGTGTCTTGGTTGGCATGAGTCAAATGGTAGGTACTGCTTTGAGTCTGTCAGTTTATAAAAGTAGATATAAGATTACAGACACTGGCACACCGGAAGTCTGCGCTTTGCTCCAGTCTGATTTGGCACGGTTTTCTACACCTGGATGCCCTTCCTAACGCCAACCACTCCAAGAGTGTAATGAGTGCTTTTACATGCCACTGGAATGAGTGTCATCTGTGTGACATCGGGGTGTGTTTATGTGCCAATTTGTGCGGCACCAGTGTCTACCATAACTGCAATTTTGCTTGGTTTGATGTGTCTTCTTCTCTAGCACAGCATAATGTCAAAGGTCTTGCTCATTGCCTGTGTGTGTGTGTATGTGTGTGTATGCGTGCATGTGTGTGCATGTGTGTGTGTGTGTGTGTGTGTGCATGCGTGCGTGCGTGCGTGCGTGCGTGTGTGTGTGTGTGTTGAGTATGGAGCTGGCAAGAGATTAGTTCAAATAATGACACAGAATACATACATGAACCCGGAACCATGTGGTTGGTTAGCAAGCTACTTACCACACAGCCACTCCTGCGCCTGTATATATATATATATATATATATTATTGATACAGAGGCAATGCATCGACATTTCAATGCTTTATTCAATAAAACAATGAGCCAAACAAATGATGACCGATTGTTATCAAGAAATTAATATCTGGCATAGGAAAGATGCATCACACGAGCAGAGAAGAGAATATGTTAAAGGCGAGCGTAAGGGATTACAGGATTGCTTTCAAATGTAGCTTCCATGCAGGCAACACTCCTTATTCGCTTCATGTAACATTGTTCATTTATGTTTGTCTGTTTGCACATCTTACTGTCATTTTGCATTGAACCACAAATTTCGAGGCAGGATATATGGAATATACTGTATGGAATTATATATTATCTATTAAATGCGTGGCCCTGTCAATGCTGACACCGGATTCTGACATTGTCTGTTTTCATACAGACATTTATGTCTATAACTTAACATTATGATCACATGCTTATAGCTTATGTCTATACATACATACCAATATACATATATATACGTACATGCATACCTAAATACACACATACATACATACATATATACGTACATACATACATACGTACATACATACATACACATTCATATATACGTACATACATACATGCATATACATGTGTGTGTGTGTATGTAAATGCATATTCTTACATGTATATATGTATTTGAATGTCTCTATACACGTTGTTGTGTAGATGTGCAGTATGTGTGAGGAAATATCAGTAATACAAAGTTGTTAATGGATATATGAGGAGAGAGAGAGAGAGAGAGGAAGGCTAAGTAATGAAATTGGTATCATCATCATCATCGTTTAACGTCCGTTTTCCATGGTAGCATGGGTTGGATGGTTCGACCGGGGTCTGGGAAGCCAGGAGGCTGCACCAGGCCCAGTCTGATCTGGCAGTGTTTCTACAGCTGGATGCCCTTCCTTCCTAACGCCAGCCACTCTGTGACTGTAGTGGGTGCTTTTTACATGCCACTGGCATGGAAGCCAGTCAAGGTGGCACTGGCATCGGCCATGTTCGGATGGTGCTTTTTTATGTGCCACCAGCAAGAGGATCACAACTACAATTTCCATTGATTTTTGATCTTGATGTACTTGACTCAATAGGTTTCCTCAAGCACAGGGTCAAAATGGTGTTTCTTTACTTGCTACCTGCACAGGAATCAGTCCAGCATCACTGGCAACATATATATATATGTATTTACAGATATTTTAAGATGTATATTAAAGTATAAATATTTAAGCTTCCTTTCCCTGTGCTAGCAACAATCATATTGAAATATTAAGTAATGTAAATCACTTTTTTTGCATGTATGTGTCTCTATATATAATAATACACAGCCTTATAAAGTTAGAGGAAATTGTTTAACTTACTATGGTGTTAATAACCTAAGAGAGAAAATAAAGAAAATAACATCGAGTATAAAAATGATAATATATGAATGGAAATTTTAAACCAATTGTGATAAAGAGAGATAGAATTTTGACAATGTGAACATTTTTGAGATATACCACAATGTACACATGTATGTATATATATATATATATATATATATATATATATATATATAGATCAATAAATGGTGGGGTTGTGTTGACCGCACGTGGAGAAATGATAAGTAAGGAAAAATTTTTTTTCAAATGCAGAATGCTCAAATGAAAGAAAATTTTAATAAAATGAGAAATTGATAAAATATATAAATATATATTTATTCAACCGGTTTTCGTCATTGTATGACTTGTCAAGAATATTTATGTTTTAAAAAGTTTTTTTTTAAAATTAGAAAGGGGAAAAAAAGAAAATTGCATTGTTTTTTGCAAAAGAATAATGATAAAAATGTACAAAAATAAAAAAATAAGTACTCCGATACATTGCGAGTTCGTTGTGTATCTTGAGTTTTATGATTGTTCACGAAAAAATTACCTTGAGGTATTAAGATCCAAAGGGATTAAGAGCATGTGTTGTGTGGTTTAATTCAGCATGTTTGCAGGACAGGAAGTAGTAGTAATTGTGGTTCTTCAGTTCCTGTGTTGTGAGTAAGGGGAGACAACTCTTTTGAGTTCTTCAATAAAACCCAAATTATAAAATTATCATTTTAGCTTCATTTGCGTTATCTTTTTTATATAATTGCTTGTTAACTTAACTTTCAGATTTTAACACTTTATTTATATTATTTTCTAATTATATAAATCTGCATAGACAATTGCATTTCAAATTGTCATATCATTTATAATAAAAATGATAGTAATAACAACAATAGTAAAAATGATATTTAAAGAATATAAGTTTTAGCTTGAAGTGATGAATGCATGGTATCTTTATATATTTGTGTTAGTCCATCCCTGAAGAGTGAGGTAGAGAAAGGAAGTTTGATCAACGAGGAGTTTGCATATTAAGTTGTGTTTGGAATTTTTCAATAAAGAGATTCTCCTTGTTAATTCTCTCCTGTGTGGTGATCCCGTCTTTACATTGGTAGAAGGGGAATATATAGAATTTGGGGTTTAAGTCTTTAGCACATGAGTCTAAGTGGTCACTCAGTGGAATTTGTCGGTATTCCGGGAGATTTATTTGTTCTTTATGCACCGTTACTCGTTTACGTAATGGGAGACTCGTTTGTCCAACATAATTATGTTGGCAACCAGCGCATGTGAGAACGTAGATAAGGTTCTCGGAGGAACAGGAGAAGTTAGTCTTGATTTTAAACTTCGTACCTTGTTTGAAGGTAAATTCAGAGCCTTCAAGTAGAAAGGGGCAGGTACCACAGTTTGAGCGTGCACATTTTTTTACTGTTGGGGGTGGATGTGGTGTGTGAAGTTTGGCATTTGTCAAGAGTTTTTTTAAAGATTTGTGTTGCCTTTTACATTTGAGGATTTTGTGTGTATTTATAATGTTTTTCATTTTTGGGTCTGTTGACAGTAGACTGAGGCTTTGTATGATTGTAGTATATGCTTCGATATTTTTGGGGTTGTGGGTGGAAATGTATGGAAGTATTTTGAGGTTGTGTGTGGTGTTAGGTTGGGTGGTTTTCAGTGTAGTGTTGTCTAGTTCTTTGGCGCGTTTTATTCCATACTCTATAAGGGTGGAGGGATATTGACGTTGTAATAGTGTTTTTTTGAGGTCTTGAAGGCGTATTTCTCGTGTTTTTGGATCCGAGACAATGGTGCATACCCTTTTAGCTAAATTGAAAGGGATATTTGTCTTGGTGTGTTTTGGGTGGCATGAACTAAAGAGGAGGTATTGTTGTGAGTCTGTAGGTTTGTGGTAGATGTCTGTTATGATTTGGTTCTTAGGTGTTTTTATAATTAGGAGATCAAGGAATGGGAGATGATGTTTGCTTAATTCCATAGTGAATTGGATGTTGGGATGTATGTTGTTTAGTATGGTTTTGAATTCCAGGAGTTTTTCATAAGGTTCTTTCCATATGATGAAACAATCATCTAAATATCTTTTCCAGTTTTCCATTAGGTAGGTGTGGAAAACGTCCAAATTTCTGGCTTGATATTTCATAGAGTGACAGTTCGAAGTAACCCATTATGAGGTTCGCAAGGACTGGTGCAGCCTTGGTACCCATCGCAATGCCACATTTTTGACGGTAGTGTGTGTCATCGAAGAGAAAAAAATTGTTTGTCAGAATGAACTTGAGAGATTCTGTAATAAAAGACTTGTTAATGCGGTCAGGGAATGTCTCTGGGTGTTTTTCTAGCCAGAAGTCAATTGCCTCTATACCATACTCATGTGGGATGTTGGTGTAGAGGTTGATGACATCAAAGGATACCAGGAGTGCCTCCTCGTTAACTGTTTTCGGGAGGTGTTTGAGCATGTCCAGATCATCCCTAATGAAACTTTTGATGTGGGTAAGGAAAGGTTTCAAAAGGATGTCTAGGAAGTTACTCAGGCGGTGTGTTTCACAGGAGGTACCAGCCACGATGGGCCTTAGTTTTAGGTCCTCCGGTGCTTTGATGTTGATGTGGATGATAGATAGATAGATAGATAGATAGGTTAAGGTGTATATAGCTATATTTCAATGTATGTGTGCACGTGTGTGTGAATATAAACAACATGCTTCAAAACATCACTAAGAAATTTGTCTCCAGTCACTGCTCTCTGAGTTCAAACCCAGCTCAGTTCTACTTTATCATTCTGTCTTTGAAGATCGATACTTAATTACCACCTCAGAGTGGGTCACTGCCTTTCCTTTTCCTCCTGTTACATAATGGATGTTCTGCTGGATGAAGTGTGAGAGAACTGAATGGGTATAGGTGTAACATTGTGGTGCAGTGTAGGTAGAAGGTTAAATTTAAACAGCAATACACATTTCTTCAACAACAAAAAAAGAGGATTGTATTCAAAATATCAGACTATATTTGGGGGAAAAAAAATTTGTTAATGCATTCGGCATCAAATGGAACATTATTGAGAGATAAAATTCTTATGGCAATGAATTAGAAAAAATGTCAAACTATGAAGCTTAACTAATCTGTTGAATATTTTAAAATCTGATCTGAGGTTTTCAATTATTGCAGACATTTCAGAAAGCCTCTTTTGATTTATTGACAACAAAATAGAAAACTACTTCAATGATTTGATCTTGAACATTGTGATATATATACCTTAGTCATTTGCACAGTGATCGTTATAAGCTTTAAGCTTATAGAAAAAATACCATTATTATTACATATATATATATATCTTTATCTATCTATCTATCTATCTATCTATCTATCTATCTATCTATCTATCTATCTATCTATCTATCTATCTATCTATCTATCTATCTATCTATCTATCTAACTATCCCTCTCTCTCTCGCTCTCTCTCTCTCTCTCTCTCTCTCTATATATATATATATATATATATGTACAGGTATACATTGTGATTATAACTCAAAAATGTTCACATCATCATAATTCTATCTCTCTTTATCACAATTGATTTAAAATTTCCATTTGTATGTTATCATTTTTATATTTAATATTCTCTCTTAGGTTATTAACACCATTGTAAGTTAAACAATTTTCCCTACCTTTATAAGGTTGTGTGTTATTATATATAGGGACACATACATACAAAAATGTTTTACAATACTAAATATTTCACTATAATTGTTGCTGACACAGGGAAAACAAACCTAAATATTTATACCTAATAAAATTTATGTTGCTGTATTTTACAACAAAAAAAAAGTGGATAAAGACACCACCATTTTAAATTATATTTGCAACACCAATGCCTGTGTTGGATTTCTATTGTGGCTATTTTATTATTGCTACGGTGTGATTCATTCTACAGTATGAAACCTGAGGTAGTAGAATGAGTGATTTAACCAGTGAGCCAGTGTACAATAAAGCCCAATGATTCATATATATATATATATATATATATATATCATCATCATCATCATCATTGTTTAACATCCGTTCTCCATGCTAGCATGGGTTGGACGGTTCGACCGGGGATCTGGGAAGCCAGAAGGCTGCACCAGGCTCCGGTCTTATCTGGCTGGATGCCCTTCTTAACGCCAACCACTCCGTGAGTGTAGTGGGTGCTTTTTATGTGCCACCTGCACAGGTGCCAGGTGAGGCTGGCAATGGCCACGGTCGGATTGGTGTATTTTATGTGCCACCTGCACTGGTGCCAGGCGAGACTCACACACACAGTAATAATAAAAACAATAGAGTAACCCATCTGATTAATATCTGATGGGTTGCTCTATATTTTGTAGAGTACAAATTTCTTATTCATAAACAAGAACATCATTGATAGTGACCTCGAAGTGACAGTGACTAGGCTGGCCGAATCTTCGAAATCACTGTCAATACTATTCTACTTTAATAATAACTATAGGTGTGCATGTGTGTGTGCTTGTGTCTGTCTGTATTCGTACACAAACACACACACATACAC
>NC_042999.1:2279405-2284405 GCF_006345805.1 Octopus sinensis | reverse complement strand
TCCTTTCCAGAGACAAAGAATACCATTAAAGACAATAATAAATAACCAGGGAATCTATATTTGGTCAGACTTGGATTTTGGTTTTGTTTCATTTGCTGGGAAATTATCGGAAATTAATTCTCAGAATAAGCCTTTCTTCTATAAACAACAAGGTCAGCAACAACATTTTAGGGGCAAAGGACCCGTTGATTTCATTGACCTCTGTGCTACTCTGGTACTTAAGTTATCGATTCCGAAAGGTTGGCAGGCTAAGTCAACCTTCAGGGGATTTGAACTCAAAACATATCACTGGAAGAAATGCCACTACACATTTCGTACTAATGATTGTGCCAGTGTGCCACCTCGGAGGAGGAGGAGGAGTTGATGATGATGATGAGGAGGAGGAGGACCCTTTCTAGTATAGGCACAAGGCCTGAAATTTTGTTTTGGTGGGTGGTGGGGCGAGCAAATGGATTACATTGACTCCATTATTTAACTGGTACTCATTTTGTCGACCCCCACCAAAGGATGAAAGGCAAACTCGACCATGGTGGAATTTGAACTCAGAGCATAAAGACAGACAAAATGCCACTAATCATTTTGTCCGGTGTGTTAACAGTTCTGCCAGCTTGCCGCCTTAACAACAACAACAATCATAACATAACAACAATTTGCTGTGTATACTATTGATAAAATAAATCCACCCTTTTAAAGTCTAGCCAGGCTCTTGGGCCCGGTTTCCCAGTTCCAATGGCGTATGTGTTCTCCAGCTGGACAGGATGCCAGTCCATTGCAGTGTTACTCATTTTTGCCAGCTGAGTGAACTGGACCTACATGAAATGAAGTGTTTTGCTCAAGAACACAACGCGTTGCCTGGTCCAGGAATCGAAAGCACAATCTTACAATCATGATGCTGACACCCTAACCACTAAGCCATGCACCTCCTCATGTATGCTATTAGAGCAGCATTAAATTTAAATATGCACCTATGTGTAATACTTAACGTACATACATTACTGACTGGCCTTTTTGTTATCTGACATAAAATGTTATATAGTTGTGCTATATTAAAAACATGATATATATTGGACAGTAACAAGGAGTCAATCTGGTAGGGGCGAGAGAAAACACCAGATGCATTTTGGCATTCTTGAGGCTTGTCAATGAGGTGTGTACTCACACCCACATGCTTAAACACAATTTATTGTCTCCAGTACACTGTACATGAAACAATGAATAATTCATTCACTGATACTGCAATTAACTACCGAGCTGAATAAATATTTGGTGTGCATACTTGGAGCAGCATCCAATTAAAATAAGCATTTATGTATCAAACTTAATCTAAATACATTGTTGGACGAAGCTGCATGGCTTAGTGGTTAGGGTATTTGGCTTACGATCTTAAGATCATGAGTTCAATTCCCGGTGTTGCATTTTGTCCTTGAGCAAGTCACTTTATTTCACATTGCTCCAGTTCACTCAGCTGGCAAAAATGAGTTGTACTTGTAATTCAAAGGGGCCAGCCTTGTCACACTCTGTGTTGCACTGGACCTCCTTGAAAACTACATTAAAGATGCATGTGTCTGTGGAGTACTCAGCCACTTGCATGTTAATTTCACGAGCAGGCTGTTCAGTTGATTGTGTTAACTGGAACCCTTGTAATGGTAACCGACAGAATTCCAGTACACCTTTGACAGGCAAGAAGCTGCAGTTTTTGTCGAAGGTAACAAATTTCATCTAGAGAATTCTCAAGAAAGCCTCACTACAGCAATTGCTGCCGCTGTCAGTATGAATTTTCATCTCCTTCCGATATATATTGTTTTTAACATAGTACTTGTACTTGTGACGACATTCACCCCGGGTGGGTTGAGTCAGCTTCTTCTACCGCCCTCGATGCATTTCGAACCATGGCAGCTCACGCACGACGGTCCTGCGCCAGTTCACTGGAGATAGCGAGCCAGTAACAGTTCCATTGGCGCAGGCCGACCACCTGTGGTCCTGTGAGCACAGAGAGGTCCTCCGTGATTGTCGTAACCCAGGTCTTCAGCTGCCCGCCCGTGCATTTCCGCCAGTTGGGAAGTGGAGTTGGGAGAAGGACATCACGGCTCAGCTCACCCATCGGATGCCTACATGCATGGCCAAACCACTGCAAGCGCCGTTGCAGAAGGACAGACGGAAGGGGCCGCAGAGACAAGCGAAAATTCTTCCATGAATTCTCAATTTTTAACATAGCATGTCTCTTGTAGATTTTGCCCTGGAGAAAAGTGGAATATGAACTCAGAAAGAACAGGACCTGAATCAAAACTAAAACGTCTCAAGGAATATTTCTACTCTATTTATATATACACAGGGAGATATAATTTTATGTTTATTCATATATACCAAAACATTGACCGTTTCCATAAAAAAAATGAAAAGGGATTATTACAAATATATTTAAAGCTTCTGCAAAACGTCAAAGAAAATATATTTGTTAAAATCTGAGGATGAAACAATATAAAACATACAGGCGTTAGATTGATAGGCTGTATAAATATTTCTCCATGTTAGATAAAAATGAATGAAGAGGTCTTTAGTATGTTGCCCAAAGACACATAATCGATTTGGGAATTTGCAGGATATAAATTCTAGGCATTATTTTTACCTCGATGTTCTCATAGAACTAAAAACCAAAAAAAAATATATATACCAAAGAATTATTCCCTGGAAACTGTTGAATGACAATTTTATTTCATAATAAATGGATAAGCGGCCTATTGAAATTTATTGCAAACTTAGTTGGGATCTATTTATCAAAAATTGACAGTTTTTACAAGAACCATTGAGAGAGGAAATAATCTCAAGATATGTAAGGTTCAATATGTAATAAACCAGAAATTATACTTTGGCTTGGTAACCGAAAGCAAGCTGGTATTATGAAAAATTTAGCCCCGATATACATCTTGTCTGTTTCTATCTTTTATCTTTATTGTTTTCAGCTATTGAACACCAGCCATGCTGGAGCACTGCATTGAAGGGTTTTGTTTAATAAATCGACCAAATTACATTTTAAAAATTGTGGTATTTATTCTATTGGTTTCTTATGCCAAACTACTAAGTTATTGGAACGTAAACAAGCCCACACTGGTTGTCAAGTAGAGATAAGAACAAACACAAACATAGGCACATGCATACATACACACATACATGCATAGCATATATCTATATATACATATACATACCCACATACATATAGTGTACATACAAAGGCACGTGGCCTAGTGGTTAGGGTGTTGTACTCACAATTGTGAGATCGTAGTTTCGAAACCCAGACCGGGCGCTGTGTTGTGCTCTTGAGCAAAGCACTTCACTTCATGCTGCTCTGCAATCATTTCATCATCTGACAGGTGGCACATGGTGCACCTGTACAAGTAATATCGATTTGATGGAGGGAATGAACTTATGTGATCACTAACATTTGATCACTATATACAAATCATTTGTGTGGTTGTTCAGTAAGAAATTGTCGAAGAGCACTCATGTGTCGTCTAATGACTGGAGAGTCTATGATATTGGCGTGTTGTGACCTCCTTCGGTCATGAATGACCATAGGATTGCACCTAGAAAATTACCCTCTGAGGCACAAGTCTGGGCAAGATTGTTTATGGAATACCAACCTCCCCTCTCCACATCACAGATGTTATCCAAGGGAAAGGCAAAGGCCGATACAGCTTGGCACCTGTGACGTCGCAGCTCATTCATTAATGTGCAAGTGGCTGAGCACTCCACAGACACATGTACCATTAATGTAGTTCTCAGGAAGATTCAGTGTGACACAGAGTGTGACAAGGCTGGCCCTTTGAAATACAGATACAACAGAAACAGGAAGAAAGAGTGAGAGAAAGTTGTAGTGAAAGAGTACAGCAGGATTCACCACATCCCTGCCGGAGCCTCATGGATCTTCAGGTGTTTTCCCTCGATAAACACTCACAATGCCCTGACTGGGAATCGAAACCACGATCCTATGACCACGAGTCCACTGCCCTAACCACTGGACCAGTGCGCCTCCACCCATGATATATATATATATGTGTCTGTGTGTGTGTATAAAATGTATGTATGCACAAAGTTCCGTCTACCAAAATCACTTACAAAGTATTTGTTGCTCCAGGGGTTTTGTAGAAGATATTTACTCAAAATGCCACGCTGTAAGATTGAACTCAAATTCACTTGGTTGTAAAGCAAGCTTCATTAACAAGCAGCCATATTTGCACCTATGCACAGCCATAAAAATTTCTAGGCGTATTGAAAGAAAAGAATAAGAATTGTTATGTTTCTTCGGAAGCAGCCAAATACAGAAAATTGTTCCATTTTCATTAAAAGTTTACACATTTTGCTGAAGTTTCTTACAAATTCGGAGAAGATGTTTGTCAAAACCTAACATTCCTCATGTGAATTATTGGAAATAAAAGAATTAGAAGTACACAGATTTAGTGGCTGATGCTATTGTGAAGCATCGATTTTTGCATTATTGATCAGTTCTAGACAAAACTGAATGTAACTTCAGTTACTGAACAAATTTCCGATATCTTTTACCTGTCTGTAGTCTGCTGCAAAGATACCCCAAGTTTACTCCTCTAGGTAAAGTTGAGAGCAAAATCTATAAGACCACGTGATTTTTTTTTTGTTTTTTTTTTCTGTTTTTGACATGAATACAAGAATATGCAAGGAAATGGTAAAATCTTGGTCTTGACCAGCAAATTTCTCGAAATAATGTCCACTTGTTAGTATACTAATAGTAATGGTTTGTCAGTGGATAATTGTTATTACTGAACTGTTTATTAGATTTAATTTGTTTCAATTCAAGCTAGTAGTAAATAAATAGTAATTATAATACAACATAAAAGGTCATCATCATCATCATCATCATCATCGTTTAGCGTCCGTTTTCCATGCTAGCATGGGTTGGACGGTTTGACTGGGGTCTGGTAAGCCATGGAGGCTGCACCAGGCTCCAGTCTGATCTGGCAGTGTTTCTA
>NC_042999.1:2261905-2266905 GCF_006345805.1 Octopus sinensis | reverse complement strand
CTCAACATTGGTCTGCAGACTCAATTCTGATTTTAATACGATCTTTGTTCATGATTCCATAAATACATCAAATATTTCTCCTTTTCCCCATCTTATAATTTCCCCATATTACGTAGGTCTAACAAAACTTGCATAGAATACTCAAGTGTAAAATAATGATAAAAAACCTCAGACAGCAAATCTAATTGTCCTTCAGTTGCGCTGTCGGAATATATGGGAAGATGGGATAGGGTTGAAGCTGGGCTGGATTAAGACCCATAGAAGCCCTAAGCACTTAGATAATATTGGTGCACTCGTATATATGTAATTCAAAATATAAACAATAATAAAAAACATAGAATAAATTTTTATTTTTCAAAATGAAACAAAACTAACAATAAGATGGAAAATAATGGTTATTTCTGTATACCTCCATTTTATTTATATTTGTAAAGATTTCTGCTTTTTTAATTGCAAAATCTTTAATCAGATCCTCAAAATTAATCTTTTGTAATACATCTACTTCTATACTTAGTAGAGATAAGGCATCCTGAATATTATTTTAATAAGTTTAAAGTGATTTCTTTTGTCCTGTAAACCATTTACTATTTCTGTGGGACCCTGCATTCCTTGTTGCCTTAATCACATGATTATTTTGCTTAATGGTTAATCCAGCCCTGGACTGAAGATTACTGTCTCACTACAAAGCGCAAATAGTTTAAATATTTTCCAGAGTCTGTTGTAGAAAATACAAAATGATGGGAATCTCCGTGATTTATTTTGGTACTGATATGTATAGAGGTATAGACGATAGTGATGCTGCTGTTGCTAGTAATGGTGATGACACTGGTGGTGATGGTGGTGGTGGGGTGATGATGGTGGTGTGAGGGTGATGGTGATCAGGATGATGGTGGTGATGATGATAGTGTGGTTCTTATCGTTGGTGGTCGTGATGATGATGATGACGATGATGACAGTGGTGGCGAGGAGGAGGAGGAGGAAGAGGAGAAAAGTGGTGGTGGTGGTAATGATGATGATGGTTATAATGATGAGGAAGAAAAGGCGGAGGAGGAGGATGAGGAGGATGGCAACCACAAATAGGAGGAGGGGAAAGATAGTGGTGGTGATGATGATGATGAAGATGATGGCGGTGGTGATGATGATAACTGTGATAACAGCTCGATGACAATGATGATAATGGCGATGATGATGGTGGTAGAGGTAGCAGTGGCGGGGGTGATGATTACTATGACAACCATAACGATGATGACGACAACAACAATGATGCTAGCTCCTGCCAGCATCCAGATGCATTTAACATCGGTCCTGATTGTATAAGATTTCTCAAAATATATATTTTGATATATACGAGAAATGATTTATTTTTTTTTACACAATCCAACATGAACAATGCATGCAGAAACGGACGGACATTTGTCCTGCAAAGATAAGCCAAGTTACAAAGGAGAATACATCGATTTGAAGGATGGGAACGCGATGGAATTCTTCTGAATTCCAGCGACAGATCAACGATGGTTAATGTCTCAAAATCAATAACAGAGGACAGCATGTGCAGGAATACACACTCATGCACACTTAAACACACACACACACTTGCATAATACATATATACACACTCCTACTCATATACACACATATATGCATCACTTGTACACATGCTTTCACACACAAACACACACATTTGTATCCACACTCACATTCATTCTCACAAACACACACACATACATATGCACTCATACACTTCCGCACGTACACACAAACACGAACGTACATCGTGTTGATAATGCAAAGCGAAGAAAAATATATAAATAGAATTTAATAAAGTGGGAAGGATTTTGGTTTTCCTGATATTGCTGGAAGGATTCTGAAGAAATAATTATAGCCTTGCATATTCATCCTACATGTGTGTGTGTGTATGTTGTGTGTGTGTGTTGTGTGTGTGTGTGTGTGTGTGTGTGTGTATGATGTATGATTGGGTGTATGTGTATATATATATATATATATATATATATATATATATATGTATGTATATATGTATGTATTAATATATATAAACGTGTATGCATGTTCAAGTATATATGTGTGAGTATATATGTATATATACATATGTATATATTTATAAACATGCATGTATGTGTGTGTGTATGTGTGTGTCCAAGATTTTGCCGTTTTATTTTTACCCTGACAATTTTGAAGGTTGTTGCAGCATTGCATTAATATTCCTTGATACGGTGGTAATAATAATAATAATAATAATAATAACAGTGATGATGATGATGATGATGATAAAAACAATAACAATGATAATTTATTGGCCACAAGAGTCACTAAATCATAACGACAGTGAGGATTTATACACACACACACACACACGAGTAAGTAATATGCAAACAATATAAACTAAGTGAAATATTATAGCAAGAAAATTCCTCAGTAGGTGAGAGTACCAGCCAAGGGTAGCCAAGAAACACCACAGGTCCTGGGCCACCACGAATGCCAAGTGCACCCCTGGAAGATATTCCTTTCACATCCGTTCTCTACATCTTAAAAGCGCTAACTTAGAGTCATCTTCACCGCCACATCCTGATCATCCTCACCGCCACATCCTAGTTATTCTTTCTGCCACATCCTGATCATCCTCGCCACCACATCCTAGTCATCCTTGCCACCACATCCTGGTCATCCTCGCCACCACATCCTAGTCATCCTTGCCACCACATCCTGGTCATCCTCGCTGCCACATCCTAGTCATTCTTGCCACCACATCCTGGTCATCCTCGCCACCACATCCTGGTCATCCTCACCGCCACATCCTAGTCAATCTCGCCACCACATCCTGGTCATCCTCGCCGCCACGTCCTGGTCATCCTCGCCGCCGCATTTAGCCACCTTTCAACAAATTTTCTTGGGGCCAGACAGTACACCACCCTCTCACCTACAGCCCTCTTTGGAAGTGAAGAAAGTCGATGAGGACATGGCTGAAGAGGAAAGTATCTGTCTTGAAGCCGTTCAGTCTCGTCCACTGCACAACCACTTTTCCCATAATCACCAGACTGAAGAAAACTGTCTGCCCTTTTCTGACACAAACAAGGCAGCGGAGAAATCTATGTAAAAGCAAAACCTCCATTTAGCAAAACCTCAAAGGACCATGTGTTCCGGATTCTTGTCTTTTATTCTTTAGTTGTTTCAGTTGTACAACTGCGGCCATGCTGGAGCACCACCTTGATTTATTTTCTATTGGTTTTGTTATCGCTTTGTGGCTGAAAGTTGGTTTATGTTTGAATTTGTAGCAAGTGATCTTCGAAAAGTATATCCTTGAATGATTGGCTGGTCCAGTATCGTCGTTAAGAGTTTATATAATGTTATATTTTTGCTTTTGAATTTTTCAGTAGAGGTTTCGTTAATATTTTTTAGCTTTTTAGGTTGGCAGTTGAACAGTTGAGAGCTTCTATCAGACTGGGTCAAGAGAATGCTTTTGCTTGTGATTTTGAAGATGGTATATTTGGAAGTTCATGCACTAAGAATCTCTCTAATGCCGAAGATTGGAACATGCCCCTCCAGGATTTTCCATAGATATATGATAGTTTATCTCTCACTTTGAAATTCAAGAAAGCAGAAACGCAGACTCTGCTTCCAGTCTATTTCATTCTTGCATTGTTCATAGCTGGAGATTTTGATATATTCCTTACGGTGCTTTTGGCTTGTGCTGGGTACATGAAGACCTACATTTATTGTATCATTGCTTTATAACAATTCCTTAAGTCTGTACGAAGTTAGTACAAGTTTTGGGTCTTTCTGTATCAATGGTTCTCAACCATTTCTTTTTTATCCAAGTACCCCTTTGATTTCTGTTCCACTCTACTAGACCCTCAATGCCATTCGATGTTTAAAGAATCCTTTTATAGTTTATAATTAAATATTCTGTTATGTCTGGGGAGAGTCATTCTCTTTTAGTGCCTTATAATTTAACACACACACCGGTAAAATTTCCACTCATTTACTCATTTACTTATTTAGTAAAATAAATAAGTAAATGAGTGTAAATTTTACCGGTGAGTGTGTTAAATCATAAGGCACTAAAAGAGAATGACTCTCCTCAGACACAACAGAAAATTCTTCAACACACGAACTCACATGAAGAATCTTGCAAACCAAATCCAAAAGCGAAAGTCAAAATTACTAAATTGTATTAAAAATCATTAAAGTATTTTGTATATCGGAGAAGTAATTTATTATAAATTTTAGCAACAAAATCTTCTGTGGATCCCCAAGGGTCATACAGATCCTGGCTGAGAACTGCTGTTCTATGTTGCTTAAACTGTAATACCATTTCCTTCTCGATCCATGCTTCATCTAGACATTCCTTGTCTACAGTAAGTTTTATTGCCTTTGTGAATTACATTTCGTTCAAATAACAAATATTTCACAGAATATTAACCCTTCTTCATAGTAAGCGAGTTCTGTCTTGGCAGAAAGTATCTTCTCTTCACAACTAAGACTAACTCCACATTTCAAATCTTTTTTTAATTTCATTTTTCTTTGGGTTTTTTTTCTATACTAATCCTCTTCGACATCCATCAACATATATTATTTGGATGATCCTATACGATTTGTCTGTAAGACATCTGAGCAATTCCGTTGTTATGTGTCAGACTATTTGAAAAAAATATAAAATGGTTTGCAATGCTTTTACATTCTTCTCTCCATTGTGCTTCTAAGATGCCATTTCAGTCCCCACCAGCACTAATGAGCTGAGCAATTTCAAGTACAATTAAAGACACCTGAAAAAGCCCGGCCGCTCTGTCCTAGTCAGACGTGTATCCAGTCACTAGGCTAATTGCACCACCTTCACTGTTGCTGACGGCCAAGATCACCAACTTCCCTTTCGGGTCCAAGTAGATCGTCTGTATCTCGAGATCGTAGACCTTTCAGAAACAACACTTACACTTAGCTCGGTCCTTGATAATGATTTCAAATTTTAGCACAATGGCCAACAATTC
>NC_042999.1:2251905-2256905 GCF_006345805.1 Octopus sinensis | reverse complement strand
GCCAGCACCGCCTCGACTGGCTTCTGTGCCGGTGGCACATAAAAAGCACCATCCGAACGTGGCCGATGCCACCGCTGACTTGGCTGGCACCAACCGATCGTGGCCGATGCCAGACTCCCCTGGCACCTGTGCTGGTGGCACGTAAAAAGCACCCACTACACTCGCGGAGTGGTTGGCGTTAGGAAGGGCATCCAGCTGTAGAAACACTGCCAGATCAGACTGGAGCCTGGTGCAGCCCCTGGCTTCCCAGACCCCGGTCGAACCGTCCAACCCGTGCTAGCGCGGAAAACGTACGTTAAACGATGATGATGATGCTAATGATGATATTCTACTGTATCAGCTTTAGGGTAGTGTCTTCCTGATGCTGTTTATTTGTTTGTTTGTGAGCGAAGCGGTCTTCATCCCAGATCTTGCAAGATCGCGCCTCTGTAGTGGGAGAAGTCCGAAACGTGGTCCTTTGCTATTCATAAGACCCGCAAGAAGAGAAAGCAGTTCAACCTCCGACACCGAGAGCATCAACAGATGGATGAATGCGCATCCAGACTCAGCGGTTGCGTAGGAAGTCGGGGACAAGAAACAGGAAGAAAGAGTGAGAGGAAGTTGGAGCGAAAGAGTACAACAGGGGTCGCCACTACCCCCTGCCGGAGCCTCGTAGAGCTTTAGGTGTTTTCGCTCAATAAACACACACAACGCCCGGTCTGGGAATCAAAACCACGATCCTCTGACCGCGAGTCCACTGCCCTAACCACTGGGCCATTGCGCCTCCACTCATGATGCTATTTAACCCTTTACCATTTAAAGTGGACATATCTGGCTCAAATATCCTGTTTTGTGTTCAAACTGGCCAGATCCAAACTCTCACACCTATCCAATAATGTCATTCTAAAAGTAAATAATTGCATTTTTGAAATCTCAAAGCTTTGAGATAATGGATGATTAATTCAAAACAATGTGAATAAATAAGCATTACATTTGACAAAATAATTGAATGCTAAAGGGTTAACCGTTTCCTGTTTAAGTTTTACAAGTAACTTAACTTCTAGCTTAATTTGAAACCATAAAATATATCTAGAATGGTTAGTACATTACAATTTCATTTTTATTTGTAGCGTTAAGTTCAGGTTTTAATATTTCTTTCATGAGGAAGTCTTTCCAAATTTTTACCTTCATTTTTGGGGATGTAGCCAGTCTACTTATGCATGCTTTTCCTTCTTGGGACACAAAACTCTGCTTGCAAAGACCTGTTGAGGCAAGTGGAATCAAAATCGATCAAAATTCATTGGAAATTGTAGTTGTGATACCAGTGCCAGTGGCACATAAAAGAGCCATTCGAACGTGGCCGTTGCCAACGCCGCCTCGACTGGCCTCCGTGCCGGTGGCACGTAAAAAGCACCAACAGATCATCACCGTTGCCAGCCTCATCTGGCACCAGTGCTGGTGGCATGTAAAAAGCACCCACTACACTCACGGAGTGGTTGGCGTTAGGAAGGGCATCCAGCTGTAGAAACACTGCCAGATCAGACTTGAGCCTGGTGCAGTCTCCATGGCTTCCTAGACCCCAGTCGAACCATCCAATCCATGCTAGCATGGAAAGCAGACATTAAACGATGATGATGATGATGATGATGAGGGTATTTATCTTCTACAAAATGTTTTTAAGAGTAAGTTGTTTCTAGCCCAATTCTTCAACCCTGAAGCTTATGCCTTCTTTAGTTATTCCATTCGTTTCAATTCCAGTTGCTTGCCTCTTCTTCCAGTAATGACATGTAGATACGTGGTATTTCGTTATGCAACCATAATATCCTATAAAATATATTAAGTGTTTTTATAAGTCAATACCATGTCCTACTGTGTTAGCAGTGCATTTTACATTACTTGCTAAGGTTGTCTCTATAGATTTGCTATAGAAATTATTTCCAGCATTGATTTTTTTGCTACCTCGTTTCGTATCAAGATGTCAGATGTAAACAAACAATGAAATCGAAGACAAAATTGGGTAATGAGTGTGCATGCCATATTTTGGGGGTTTTGCCTATTCTTCAGCATCCATCTAATCTAGAGGCTCTCAAACTATTTTGGCCACCCCCCATGGCCACATAATACCCTCAACGGCCCCACCCCTATTTTTATGTATAAATAAATATTTTATATTTTACTAATTCATATATTCTTTGAATCATTTGATATTTAATATAATATTTAATATAATTTGTATACAATACTATAATAATATTATAATAAATTCATTTCTATTTTCTCTGAAATGGTTTGCTGTATTTCATCAGAATTGCATCAGCTTTATTTATGCAGTCTCTCCATTACCTATTAAGGGTACAATGCTATCGAATGATTAATTTTAGTTAATCCAAGCCACGGTACCGATTATTTTCCTCTTTGAACCATCTTCTGCAAGCAGTCTCCACATCTCAAATAATTGCCTTTTACATCCAAATTTCCCTTTTTGGTGCCCTTCTGATTCTTTTTCTATCCTGTTTTACTCTATTGATGTAAAGATTTAATAAGGCTTTGGGAAGAGTCTGCTTGCAAAGACCTATTGGGGCAAGTGAACTCGAAATCGAGCCAAATTCGATGACTGGCACCCGTGCCAGTGGAGTGCTAACAGCTCCATCCGAGCGAGATCACTGCCAGAGCAGCTGTCTGACTTCCATGCCGGTGGCAAGTAAAAAGCACCATTTGAGCATGATCATTACCAGCGTCGCCTCACTGGCACTTGTGCCAGTGGAACGTGAACAATACATTCGAGCAAGGTTGGTGCCAGTGCCACTGGATTGACTCCTGTGCAGGTGGGACATAAAAAAACACCATTTGAGCATGGCCATTGCCAGTACTGCCAGACTGGCCCCCGTGCCGGTGGCATGTAAAAAGCACCCACTACACTCTTGGAGTGGTTGGCATTAGGAAGGGCATCGAGCTGTAGAAACTCTGCCAGATCAGATTGGAGCATGGTGCAGCCATCTGGTTTGCCAGTCCTCAGTCAAATCGTCCAACCCATGCTAGCATGGAAAGCAGACGTTAAACGACGACGACGACGATGATGATGATTGGGAAGCATGTTATAGGTCTCTAATTTTGTGAGTTTCAGGTAAAATTTGCTTTTTAGAACTAATTTGAGTGTCCTCTCCACCAGCCAATCGTTCGTCATCGTTTAACGTCCGCTTTCCATGCTAGCATGGGTTGGACGGTTCAACTGCGGTCTGGGGAGCCCGAAGGCTGCACCAGACCAGTCAGATCTGGCAGTGTTTCTACAGCTGGATGCCCTTCCTAACGCCAACCATTCTGTGAGTGTAGTGGGTGCTTTTTACGAGGCTGGCAATGGCCACGATCAGTTGGTGCTTTTTACATGCCACTGGCACGGAGGCCAGTCAAGGCGGCGCTGGCAACGGCCATGTTCAGATGGTTCTTTTATGTGCCACTGGCACTGGTATCGCAACTACAATTTCCATTGATTTTTTATCAATAGCATATGTTAATTCTAGTCTGCTTATCACTTCATTGAATGTTCTTACCATATACCTATGTATGCTGGTCAGGTGCTTCACCAACAAATTAGACGCTTTCCCAGTTGCTCGTAGTTCTCAATGTTTTGGTAAATTCCTTGTGGTATACACCATGTTTGCATCACTAGAATGTCTTCCCCTTTTTCCAGCTGATCTATTCTGCATTTCTTTCATCTCAATTGTCTTTGCTTATTATTCCTTCTCAGCAGACTTGAAATTCTGTTGGTGTTAGCGTATCTTCGTGTTTTCTTTATTCTCCTTCTTCTTTCTTTTTTCGTTTTGCTAATGTCTTTGTAGAATCGCTTTGGTAACTGCTTAAAATCCTTTATTATCCTTAAAGGAGTGATCGCAATTTTTCAAAGCATCTTATTTCTGCCTGATGTTTGCTATGTCTTTTTTTGTTTTTTTTGTGTGTTTGAGCGTTTCTTTTTGTTTCCAGAATGTTTTCTTTTTTATTGATGTTGAAGTTATCGTTACTCAAATCCTTTTTCTTTTCATCTTTGGATTTTTCCTTTTCTGTTTCACTAAATAAGGATGGGTCTTTTGTTTCTTTCAATTTTATGCATTATATTTTCTTATCATTTCGGGTTGGAGTTTGGTTAAGGATTTATCTCTGTTAGATCAAATACCGTTTCCCTCAATTCTTCTACAGTTACTGAATAGATCAGATTATTTGGTTTCTCAATATTCAGGCAGTTTGTTGCCGTAAACAGAAATTTGGGGCGAGGCCCTTTTAAATTTGTTTACTATTTCACCGAGCGGTTTATTTGTTGGTAGATTGGGAAAGTATTTGCACTGATCCTTGTCCATTGATTTTGTAATAACCTTCAATTTTCTTTATTGTTTCAGTTAGATTCCCCTCAATTTTAATTCTGATTGATCTGTTATGACATGTATTTTCATTCTCTTTGTTGTCGAGGATGTAATTTTATTGCAGTTGTTATTTTTTCTTTTTAGTTGAGAGTTTTTATGAAGACTTATTTGGTCTTTGTTATCGAATTGGTTTAAAGCTCTTTTTACATTGTGTCTGTTTTATATTTGATTCACTGCCTTGTGTGTTTCGTTAGTGACTGATTCTGTGTTGCAATTCCACTTTGCTTTCAGTTCTCAATTATTACATGCATGATAGTCTATCTCGTGTTATCTTTTGAGGAGTCTTATGCAAGCACTGTCCGAACGTGACAGATGCCAGCGCCGCCTGACTGGCGTCCGTGTCGGTGACACATGAAAGCATCAACCGATCGTGGCTGTTTGTCAACCTCCTCTGGCCCCTGTGCTGGTCGCATGTAAAAGGCACCCACTACACTGACAGAGTGGTTGATGTTAGGAAGGGCATCCAGCTGTAGAAACACTGCCAGATCAGACTGGAGCCTGATGCAGCCTCCTGGCTTCCCAAAGCCCCGGTCGAACCGTCCAACCCGTGCTAGCATAGAAAGCAGATGTTAAACGACGATGACGATGATGATGTTGTAGAATGAAAGA
>NC_042999.1:2236905-2246905 GCF_006345805.1 Octopus sinensis | reverse complement strand
CTGATTGCTATTGGATAAAGAGTAAAATTTATTTTTGTAGTTATCCTGAGTCACTTCATAGAGCTAGTACTTAGGCATGAACTAAGTTTTGTTGAGGAAACCACTCGGCATTATTGAATCATTACTGAATGAAAACTAATTCTGACTTAATAAATATAACTCTCTTGCGTTCATTAGAAACTCCAATAATTCTTTTGTCAAATTTACGAAATTGGCTTAAATCAGCAGAAATGGAACTCAATTGATGACTTCATTAAAGAACATCACTAGTTATGTAGTGAAGATTGTTTGCCATCATAACATGGCAGTCCTGGTTTAGGACTAATGTTGCTGTAATTTAACCTCATGTTGTGAGATTAAAAAATAACAATTTTCTAATTTATAAATCAGTGACTAATTGTCACTTTCAAAAATATATATTTCGAATGGGAATTTGGCAGTACCACCTCTAGCTGAACAATTGTTCTGTACTGATGAAGCGAGCTGTTGGAAATGTTGTCTAGGCAAGTGTAACCAACTTTAATATCATGCACATTAGAAAACTTGCAGTATTTAGGTCCATGTAGAAAATATGGATAAAATGTTCCTGCACATATTCGAGGAGACATTTTGATTGAACTAAATATTGACCCAAATCATTTGGCCCTACGTCGATGTGCACTTCCTTGGGAGAGTTCTGGAAAGATGATCCAATGAGGTGCATCACAGCTTTCCATAGAATCATCAAACAATATGGCATCTTCGTTTTTGACTCTGCAGGATTTACCATGATATATGAATAGCTACTGCTCATTCGAAGACAATTGCAATGCTGAACTAACTAATCTTAGCAAACTACCATCTGAAGATAAATTTATTTCTCTTATCCTTTAGACTTGCTTACAATTGGCATTACATTTTCTGTCCCTTCTGATTCCAAGATGTATTCATAATAATTAAGTAAGCCATATCTGATAAACTCTTAAGAGATACAGTGCGGTATTAATTTATGAATATTCACTTTGTTAACCAAATTCATACTGATGGCCACTTTCAGTTATCTTCTCTTAACGCACTCGAGTGATATGTGCACACGTCTGTGTGTGTATGCATGTATATATGTGTATACAATTATATATATATATATATTTATACACATATACATGTATGTATGTATTATGTAAGTATGTGTGTGTAAGTATTATGTAAGTATGTGTGTGTGTATATGTATATATGCATGTATAGACAACATAAAGATTAAAGGACGCCACCTCTCACCTGTTTCCAAGAACTGAAAACAACTAACACCGTTTGAATGAGTCTTTTGTTTACATCTGTGAAGAACTTGTGATGAACTTGTTACAACTTGTGGGAAGAATGAACTTACTCACAGCATCTCCCACATGCATAGACGCACACATATACACAAACATACACATATAAATATATATATATATGCATATATATGTACGTATATGTACATACCTATATCTATATATATATATATATACATGCATATATGGGTACATGACATAAAAAAAACGTTGAACACAATGAGAAACGAAAACATAAGAACAAAAACATAGAAAACCAACTTTTTTCGAACAACAAAAAAACAAACAGAGAAACGAGACATGCAACATAAAGAACATTCCCCTTCATCAGTTGTCCCTGTTTCATCTACTCCGCGTTTTCGAAGGCAAGGACAATACGCGACTTTGTTGAAACAACCCTTCCTGCAAAGCAAATTAAATCAAATCTGGGATTTTTTGCGGAAGGTTAAAGTAGTAACAAGAACAGGACCGTGAGAACAAGACAGTAAAAACAAACGGTGAGGGTTGTTAAGCCAAGACAATAGAAAAATTATTATGAATGCGAGGAAGACGAGCTTATGAGAGGAGACAGGTATGAGCATGTGTTATCTTGAGGAAGGAAATGGACAGAAAGATAGATTCCCTTTTGTCACGTGTCAGCAATGAGAGAGTCAAGGAGGAAGAATGAGAGAGGGGAAACGGTGAAGAGGAGAGGAGAAGAATAGGGAAGAGTGGGAAAGAAAATCAGAAAGGATGAAGAACAAGAGAGAGAGAGAGATAGACAGAGAAGGGATAGTAGAGATAGAAGAGTGTGCATCGTAATAATTAAGATAATACTTATACATACATGTGTGTGTGCATGCATGTGTGTATAAATATGTATACAATTTGTTTTTTTAGTTTCTTTTCATGAAATCCATTTACAAGGCTTTGGTTGGACCCAGGCTAGAATACAAGATACTTGCTCAAGGTGTCATGCAATGGGACAGAACCTGATATTACGAGATTGCGAAGTGGACTTCTTAATCTCACACCCATGCCTGCGTCTATGTATATCTTAAGGTGTATATGTATGTGTGTATGCCTGTATGTACGTATATGTATGTGAATGCATGTATGTATTATGTATGTGTGAGTGAAAGTATGTGTGAGTGTATGGTATGTGTGTGTATGTATGTGTGTGTGAATGTATGTGTGAATGCATGTGTATATGTATGTGGGCATGTATGTTTGTATGTATGTGTGGGGACACACACATACATACATATATATACACACACACATATATATATATATATATATATACATATATACAACGGGCTTCTTTCAGTTTCCGTTTATCAAATCCACTCACAAGGCTTCGGTCAGTCTGAGGTTATAGTAGAGGATACTAACCAAAGAGCTGCCATGCAGTGGGGCTGAACCCAGAATCATGTGGCTGGGAAGCGAACTGCTTACCACCCAGACACACACCTGCACCAATATATATGTGCAAAGGTGTATGTGTATGCATGTGAAAAATTGGAATGGTTAAAAGGATAAATATATTGGATTCCTCAACAATAGATCCTCAGTTGAAAGACCATAAAACACTTCCATTGTGTTCTTGGTTCTAGAAATTGAATTCAATATCCTTCTCGTATTGGCCATGATCGTGAAATATTTAGTTAGATCAATAATTTATTGATACATACATCTGATTACATCGCCAGTGCAAAGGCAAGATAATGGTTTATGCTTTTCTCTTTTATGTTTGTAGGTATCCTTGCGTGCATGTGCGTGTGTTAGATTTGTATGTCTATCCTCGTTTATCACTGATTCATTCTTCATTGATTTGCGATAACACCGTACACTCAATTGTGAAACACGTTATGCTTATCAAAAAAAATTTGCTCTGTGATAACACAGTTCGGTGACCAGCCTAAGATTCTGTTCGGTTCGAAACGGCATGCCCCGGTGGCCATCCACAATGCACAGCTTCCCAAAATGCACTGATTATCACTTGCATTTGTATCGACGTACTGCGAGGTTACGCATTCATTCTTTGTATGGATGTACATAGGCATCAGCATTCTACAAATGAATAGATAAATTACAAAAACGCCTGATCTTAACAAAGATAAGTGCTTGCTTTTATTATTTACTGAACATAAGGCAGTGAGCTTGTTGAATCATTAACAAATTTGTGTCATTTCGTTCGTCCTTACATTCTGAGTTCAAATTCCCCCAAAGATGACTTTACCAGTTATCCTTTTGGGGGTCGATGAAATAAGTGCTGTTACTTACTGGGGTCAATCTAATCGACTTATCCTCACCCCTAAAGTTTCAGGCCTTGTGCCTATAGTGGAAAGGATTATTTACCGATCATAAGACTGCGTGCTTGTATAATTGTTACCAAACTGGATAAAATGTGTTGAGTTCATCTTTACGTTCTGAGTTCAAATTCTGTCAAGGTCGGTTATATGTTTAATCCTTTCAAAGTGGATAAAATAAGGAGGAAATATTAATTTAGTTAATTTGTTAAAATATCAGTATATGTATTACTCTTTTACTCTTTTATTTGTTTCAGGAATTAAACTGTGGCCATACTGGAGCACCACCTTTAGTCGAGCAAATCAACCCCAGGACTTATTCTTTGTTAGCCTAGTACTTATTCTATCGGTCTCTTTTGCCTAGCGTAGAAAACAATCGGACAAAATGCTTACCAGTTTTGTGTCCGTTTTATATGTTCCAAATTCAAATTTCCCCACGGTCAATTTAGCCTTTCATTTTCTCAGTGTCAATGAAATAAGTACCAGTTGACCACTGGGGCTGATGTGATCGACTAGCTGCTTCCCCAAAATTTCAGGCCTTGTGTCTATTGTAGAAAGCATATTATTTTCTGATAATAAGGTAGTATGCCGGACGAAATGTTTAGCAGCATTTCTTCTGGTTTTACGTTCTGTGCTCAAATTCTTCCAACATTGACTTTGCCTTCGATCCTTTCGTAATTGATGTAAACCAATCATGCAGTGTTGATTGGTGAAACAGACTTGCCCCACACCCAGCAAATTTCAGGCCTGGTGCCTAGAGTAGAAAGGATTACTCATTGATCGACATGGTTGCATGGTAAGAAGTTTGCTTCCCAACCACATGGTTCCAGGTTCAGTCCCACTGAGTGGTACCTTGGAAAATTATTTTGACTTTGCCTTTCATCCTTTCGGGGTCGATAAATTAAGTACCAGTTACGCACTGGGGTCGATGTAATCGACTTAATACCTATGTCTGTCCTTGTTTGTCCCCTCTGTGTTTATCCCCTTGTGGGTAATAAAGAAATAGGTATTTCGTCCGCTGCTGTGTTCTGAGTTCAAATTCCGCCGAGGTCAACTTTACCTTTCATCCTTTTGGGGTCAATAAATTAAGTACCAGTGACGCACTGGGGTCAATGTAATCGACTTAATCCATTTGCCTGTACTTGTTTGTCCCCTCTATGTTTAGCTCCTGTGAGCAATAAAGAAATAACAAATAAGATAAATATCGTCCTAGCAAGAAACAATATCATTATGTGTTTAAAAATATTTGGAAATGTTTTTTGGGTAAGTTAGGGGTGAGGGACAATTTTTGTGGCCTTGTCGAAACCATTCAATTTCCATGTATTCTATTAAACATCTATTACCGATACATTTAACATGATGTATTTTTTTCTTAATCAGACACTCATGATAAAAGGCGGTGAGCTGGCAGAAACGTTAGCACGTCAGGCAAAATGCTTAGCAGTATTTCGTCTGTCTTTATGTTCTGAGTTCGAATTCTGCCAAGGTCGACTTTGCCTTTCATCCTTTCGGGGTCGATAAAATAAGCACCAGTTATGCACTGGGGTCAATGTGATTGACTAGTCTCCTCCCCACAAATTTGAGGCCTTGTGCCTAAAGTAGAAAGCAGATACCCATGACAAATGAAGACAGATTTACTAAGAGGGACTTCCTGTAGCAATGTCAAGGCCATGTCATTTAAGAATCCATCATTTGTCAAATGTTTGACTAAGGCTTCTTCAAGTTTCCTTTTTAAGGTCGTGACTTTTTTTTTAAGCGAATGGGGATATATTAGTGATAACACTAAGATAGCACCATTTCTAAGTTGTTCATAAGGCGGCAGAGACACACTCAAACTGAACCTCTTTAAATTCTGTTATTCAAAGTTTGATCATGGATTTAATCCAAGAACACTTAAACTGCATTCTGTATTCGTGCTAAAATTCCACAAATTGTCAAAAACAAAATATTTCTTGAAAATCTCCTTCGGCTGAAAGAATTTTGATTACTAACAGGCATGACATCAACTTAACATTCTTTCAAACTTGATATGACACATTCGTCATCCATGTATTTGGATTTAAATTTTCTTTTCTTTATCATCCTCATCATCATCATCATCATCATTATTATTATTATTATTATTATCATTATTATTATTATTATTATTATTATCATTATTAATAATAATAATAACAACAACAACTGAGACAAAATTCTAGTAAGATAGCTTCTTGGTATATTAAATATTTAAAATTTGATGTGATATATATATATATATATATATATATATTATATATATAATATATATATATGTGTGTGTGTGTGTGTGTACATGAGTGTTGCACGTGTGCATGAGTGTGTGTGTGCATGCATGCAAGTGTATATATGCACACACACACACACGTATGTACATATGCATATATATACATACATGGATTTACATGTATGTGTGAGTGTGTGTATGTGTGTTTGTGTGCGTGTGTGTGTGTGTGTGTGTTTGTCCGTGTGTGTGCATGTGTGCTTGTGTCCATGTGTCCGTG
Source organism: Octopus sinensis (assembly GCF_006345805.1). Classification (NCBI taxonomy): domain Eukaryota; kingdom Metazoa; phylum Mollusca; class Cephalopoda; order Octopoda; family Octopodidae; genus Octopus; species Octopus sinensis. The sequence goes on along the minus strand of NC_042999.1, from coordinate 2,240,779 downwards.
TGTCTATGTGTGCGTGTTCATGCGTGTGTGTGTGCGTGTTCATGTGTATGTGTGTTTGTGTGTTTGTGTGTTTGCTTGTGTGTGTGTGCCTGCTGCACACTGGGCTTCAAATTTCTAACATCCTATAAAACATATATAAAACATATAAATACATTTCAAAACAGAAAAAAAACCCCCAAAAAATAACATCATGTATTTGATAAATATATTTATTGACTGAAACATGTCCCGTTTGCCTTTTTCCTATTTACATTGCAATATTTAAATTTCAGTCTTTTTCAAAAACATTTAACCATAGCCATCCCACTTTCCACCTGACATTACAAAAGGAGAAAATTTGTTGAGAGTTTTATCTCTTCTTGCGTTCTGACATTTATTCAACGTCTTAGGAAATTGGATTCATTCAGCAAACCCACGAAGCCTTCGTTCTTCTGCTCTTTCTCCCCCCCTTTTATTTTTTTATTCCATTGTCAGCATAGACATCATCGTAAATTTTTTAAACTTGCCTTTCCATGTCAGGAAGAGCTTTTTTATATAAACCAAATGCACATGCACACACAAATACGCATCTGTAAGTATGTGTGCAGTTGGAGTTTGTGTTATATCTATAGACATAGCATCTTCTCATGAATTTCATTATGGAAATTTTTTAAAAAACTTACCTCTCCATGTCAAGAAGAGCTTTTATACATACGGGTATCTACATACGCAGTAGGCTTTTATATATGCACACATATAATATATATATATTTGATGCATGTATGCATATCTTTATATATATTATATATTTATATATATGATGTATGTATATCTATATATATATATATATATATTATATATTTAGATATATGATGCATGTATATATATATATATTATATATATATATATGATGTATGCATGTATGAATATATATATATATATATTATATATGATGTATGTATATATATATATATATATATATATATATATATATATATATATTTATATATATGATGTATGTATATATATATATATATATATATATATTATATATATTATATATTTAGATATATGATGCATGTATGTTTATATATGTTTATTATATATATATATATGATGTATGCATGTATGAATATATATATATATATATATTATATATGATGTATGTATATATATATGTATATATATATAATATATATATTATATATATATATGTATGTATGATGCATGTATGTATATATATATATATATATATTTATATATATTCATATATATGATGCATGTATATATATATATATATATACACATACACACACACATATATATAGATATGTATATATATGTATGTATGTCTATGCCTTTACTCTCACGAATCTTCAAGTTACATCATTTCCTCAGAGATTAAGGCTTAACGTTCTAGGATTTGATCTATCAACTTCCTGTCTGTTTAATCCGCGTATGTCTGTCGCTAATCCGTCATACTCCTTACAACCATTCCAATGACCTACTTCGTCCGTCACATTCCATTTATTTGCTTCAAATGTCGATTTAATGCACTCTTCTCCTTTAGTGATTTCAACAAAATATTTTACTTAACTAAGCAATTTAACGACATCACATTACGCAGACTGTCTCTGATCTTCTTGTTGTCATTGTTGTTGTCTTTTTATGTCTGCTCTCCTTGTTATATGGGTTGTATAAGTTGTCACCATTCGAGTCAGTTGCCATTAGGACAGTGGTTTTCAACTGGGGGTCATATGACCGCTGAGGCTCAATATAAGAATTTTTGAGGTTCACTATCATCATCATCATCATTTAACGTCCTTTATCCATGCTAGCATGGGTTGGACAGTTCGACCGGGGTCTGGTAAGCCACGGAGGTTGCACCAGGCTCCAGTCTGATCTGGCAGTGTTTCTACGGCTGGATGCCCTTCCTAACGCCAACCACTCCATAAATGTAGTGGGTGTTTTTTACGTGCCACCGGTACAGGGGCTGCAGGAGGCTGGCAAATGGCTACGATTGGGTAGTGCTTTTACGTGTCACCAACATGGACACCAGTAAGCAAAATAGTAAATTGGAGACCCACAGTAATATTTTAAGGGCCCATGAGAAAATTTTGATTTTGATATATTTATTGTAAGAAACTGCTAGATTTCTTTCTCTAATGTTTTACATAATTCAAGTTCAACTTAAACAAGGAAACGTTTGATAGATAAATTCGGAATTTTGAAAGAAGTGTCTATAAAACTAGTTTTTAAGCATTGAATGACTAAGGTGGGTCCACCAGAATAGAACAGTAATCAAAGGGGCTGCAGTCAAAAAAATGTTGATAACCACTGCATTAGGAGCTACTATCGCTAAAGACTAAGGGCTCATACCTGACATTTGTCTTGGTTTCTACATCCGGTTGCCCTTCCTTATGCCTGTCGTTGCATAAATTATTCTTTTCTACTCTAAGCACAAGGCCCAAAATTTTGGGGGAGGGCGTTGATTAGATGAACCCCATTGCGTAACTGGTACTTAATTTATCGACCCTGAAAGGATGAAAGGCAAAGTCAACCTCCACAGAATTTGAACTCAGAACATAATGACAGACGAAATACTGCTAAGCATTTCGCCTGGCGTGCTAATGTTTCTGCCAGCTCGCCATTGCATACGTTATTGCAGCGGATCTGTTATCATCAACTCCGCAAAAACTGGTCATGTATGCCATAATGAGTATAGTAAGAATGTTGTTGTCGTTGAACTACTAACTGATAATACTAAAACAAGGTTTATACTCATACAGTGAGCACTAGTTTTCATGTTTATTTTTGTAAAACTATATTCGAGTGCATAAGCTTGCATGAAGGAATAAAAATGCATGTGTGCATGTCTGGATGTACATGTACATACGTACATACATACAGACCCAATCCATCACTGGAACTGTAAAAATCTGTAAAACTTTCCAGAAGTTTATCATTTAAATATATATGAGCATGTCTAGGTATGTAACTATATGCATGAGAATACAAACATAAAGCAAAACATACAAATCTGCACATATACATACAGGCATACATACATACATACCTACATACATACATAATATATGCATACCTACATACATACATACATACATACACACACATACATACATGCATACATACATACATACATAAATACATACATACATACACACATACATACATACATACATACATACATACATACATACATACATACATACATACATACTTACATTAGTGGAACTGTAAAAATCTCTAAAACTTTCCAGAAGTCTATCATTTGAATATATATGAGCTTGTCTAGATATGCAACTATATGCATGAGAATGCATAGATAAAATATACAAATCTGCACATACATACATGGTGGTTGTCTACTCCGTATGCAGAGTTTGACCACCACCTGTACCTACACCTTAGAACCATCATGGCATTCTGATGTGGCTTTTTTAAATAAGACAATGTTTTGAAAAGACACCCACATAAACTGCATATCTGATTTGGACCACCAAGAGATGCAGTTAAGTTCTGATTTTTTTTAAATCTTAAAATGTCTTTTAAGGCCTCCGTTACATTTGCAAACCTTCTGGCATACACTGCATTGAAAGGTGTGCACAGACATATAGGCAGAATACATACATACATACATACATACATACATACATACATACATACATACATACATACATACATACATATGTTCTTCCCTCTCAGGACCTTACAGTAGTCTGGAACAACTGAATCTTAGTCAGTCAGTTGATGGGCTCCACTACCTCAAATGTTCTTAAAATTTAAATCCACATCTTTGTCTATGTATCTACCTTCTCTATAATGTTGCCACTTGATATGAGAATTTTTGTATTAATGGAAAACCTCTATCATT
>NC_042999.1:2196905-2234405 GCF_006345805.1 Octopus sinensis | reverse complement strand
CTCTCTCTATATATATATATATATATATATAACTACCTATTGATCTGTCTGTTTATCTATCTGTCTGTCTGCCTATCAATCTATCTGTTTATCTATCTATCAATCTATCTATCTATCTATCTATCTATCTATCTATCTATCTATCTCTTTCTCTCTCTTCTCTCTCTCTCTCTCTCTCTATATATATATATATATATAACTACCTATTGATCTGTCTGTTTATCTATCTGTCTGTCTGTCTATCTATCTTTCTATCTATCTATCTTATCTATCTATCTATCTATCTATCTATCTATCTTATCTATCTATCTATCTATCTATCTATCTATCTATCTATTTATCTATCTATCTATCTACCTATCTATCTACCTATCTTTATGTCTGTCTATCTATTTATCTATCTACACACACACACGCACGCACACAAGGTATAAATAAAGTTCATTACATATTTTTCCTTTATTAGACTAAAAATGGCTTACAGCTGTTTCCAGTAGCCATTGCAGGTATGTCACAGATAGCTTTACTCAATTGCTCTATTAATCAGTTGAGAATAGTTGAACGATGTAAGAATATCAATGCTACTTTCATCAGATCAACAGATTGAAGCTGTTAATAATATACCTATAATGACTCCTGGAAACAGCAGATGATCATAAGTCATATCTTGTCTTATATATCAATCTGTGTAAAAACCAGTTTGATTGGAGTCCAACCACGGATTTACAGTATTGAATTGTAATGAACCAGAACCTCAGATCCTGACATAAGAATGCTTGGAGTTCTTCATTAACTTAAACAATACTGTTAGCCTTGGGTGCCAACGGAGAGCTTATGGAGTATTTTGCCCGGACTGATAATATATAAATGTAACTCAGAAAGGGCAAAACAATAAATTGAATAATTATAAATTCAATTCAATTTAAATATTTTATACAAACAAATTACACATTTCATAAATTACAGCCCTGGGTGTATTTTAGACCTAGCTAAACTGTTATGTATATATATATATATATGGTGTAGTGGTTAAGAGTGTGGGCTACTGACCCCAAGATTCCAAGTTCGATTCCAAAGGAGTGACCTGAATAATAACAACAACAACAGCAACAACAATAATAATAATAATGATAATAATAATACTGAAAAATACCTTAGGAATGAGAACCCAGGTTCGAAATTTCCCCAAGACACCTGATGAAGGCTGGAGGGTATATCAGCCAAAACGTTGTGTTAACAACAAGCAAGACGAGGACAAATATCCATGAAATGTAAATAATGTGCATAATTCCTCATCTCTTAAATATAGAACTGTATATATATATATATATATATATTTCAACAATTGAGGGTAAAATTAATTAATTATTAATCAATTTTACCAAGTATTCAGTATGTAAAGGGACCATTTAAGGCGAATTCAAATTATTACATTATATAAAAGGGCTTAGTAAAATAAATTACTTTGCCACATACTAAACTCATTAGAAATAGCAGCTAAAAAAATTTTTTTTAAACTATTTCTAATACTTAAAGAAAATCTCTCTCATATAGTGTTTGCTCAAGTCAACTCACGAAAGTATGAGGGTAAAAACATTAAAACATCACAAATGCAAAGGTTATTTGAGAACGAGATTTTCTTTAAGTATTAGAAATAGTTAAAAAAAATTTTTTTTAGCTGCTATTTCTAATGAGTTCAGTATGTGGCAAAGTAATTTATTTTACTAAGCCCTTTTATATAATGTAATAATTGAATTCGCCTTAAATGGTCCCTTTACATACTGAATACTTGGTAAAATTGATTAATAATTAATTAATTTTACCCTCAATTGTTGAAATTATAATTCATTTCTCTCTATTTAATGCTTCGGTCGTTACCGATAAAACAAAGTGTTTACTAATTTTAACCCACGCTGGTGGAAAGGGGAGAGCAGAAATTCTTCGCTTGCATATTTTGAATTTGCTAACACTGATAGTCCGAGCAGATCTTCAGAAGTGATAGGAAGCTAAAAGGGTATGCTCCCGCTTTCAGTGTTCCCAAATCCGAACCAAGGAATTCTGAGCTGACGAAAGGAATGTCGATTTGACTAATCTAGAAACGTACGTTCTCAAATAACCTTTGCATTTGTGATGTTTTAATGTTTTTACCCTCATACTTTCGTGAGTTGACTTGAGCAAACACTATATGAGAGAGATTTTCTTTAAGTATTAGAAATAGTTAAAAAAAAATTTTTTTAGCTGCTATTTCTAATGAGTTCAGTATGTGGCAAAGTAATTTATATATATATATATATATATATATATATAGAGAGAGAGAGAGAGAGAGAGGGGATGTAGGAGAAAAGAGAGAGAGTGAGAGATAGAGAGAGAGAAAGATAGCATGTTCTAGTGGAACATACTTAACTCATTCCTTTGCAATGTTTGAAAATTCGGCTCTAATTCTCATGCTTCGCTACTTCGTTTCCGTGAAACGTTTTACTTCGTAAACAAGCATCATACAACCTGTCCTTTGCTCAGCGTCAGAATCTTTTTTATTGCATGCTCATTTAATTCATTATTTCTTAGGCTTCCACACTTTCCAAACACCCTAGTGCACTTCTTGTTTTGTCAGCAAAGTAACACCATCGTATATATAAAAGTGAGCTTCTATGGAGAAGTGATATACACAGGGTGCGGTTGATGGCTGGATGAAAAGAATAATGGTGTAAAATGAGATGAGTCAAGTGGCAGGAACTTGCAGAAGAAGTGATCTAAATATAACATGGGAAGAATCGGTAAAGAGGGATCTCAGGGGGCTGAATTTGCAAGAGATGGTTGCTGGGGAAGAATCGACCGATCAATGTGAGGCAAAGAAAAATGGATGGAAAGCAATGCTGCTGCAAGCCTGTTGATGCTGTTCATAATGATGATGATGATGACAATGAAAAAGAAGAAGAAGAAGAAGAAGAACTGCATGACTTTGTCGAAGATCAAGATGAAGATGATGATGACGATGATGATGGTGACGATGACAATGATGGTGGTGGTGACAATAATGATGATGATGATGGCGAAAGCGGTGGTGGGTGGCGACAATGACGACAACCATGACAGTGATGAGAATAATGATGACGATGACAGCGATTGTGATGATGATGGTGATGAAGATGATAGTGATAATGATGGCGACAACAATGACAACGGTAATGATTATGATGACGACGATGATGACGATGATGATGAGGGCAGCAATTATGATGACGACAATGACAGCAAAGGTGATGACGAGAATAATGATGATGACAACAAAGGCGATGATTACGACGACGGCAATGCCGAAGATGATGATGATGATGATGAAGATAATCACTTGATCCACCCTTAATACTCTACAGGTAAGGAAGTTTCCATTCTGACTGACATATCTGTATACGCAACTCGAAGCATATCCAAAACACTATAATACTACAATAGAAAATGTCAACGCGTATTTAAAAGAGTGTATTGTGCCGTGTGCAATGTTAAAAAGTCAGAGCATCAACTATTTATATATCACTGCTAATAAGAGCATAATGAGGAAGAAGGTCATATCAGTTTAATTATCAATGTTAAAGTACCAAGATGACGACCTCAATAGAAAATTGATTAAGAATTTTTGATGCAAAGGTAAACATGTGATTTTCTATAATGCGACAAATTTAACCTTGGGGCTGAAATTTATATTGTATACACTGCAAGTAAAAGTGAATTGTTGTTGAAAATATCTTCAAACTGTGTTTGACAATGGAATTAGAATGTTCAGCATTAAAATTGACACACGACAAAGCTTTGTTTCTTCTCAACCAACACCGTCACCGTATTTTTTTAAATAGAAGCATTTGCACTTTGTTGTTTACAATCTCAAAGAAGTATAGCAAGATGTTCAAAAAAATCTTGATACACACACATACACGTGTATATATACATATATATGTGTGTGTATATGCATGGTTTTCTTTGAGTTTAATTTAAGCTCTTAAGAGAGTTCAAGATGGTTGCTAACAAAACGACAAGACTTTTTGAATTCAGAGTTTCTAGTGTTTATAAATTTGTGGTTAAGCTGGTGTGTTGCTTGAACTGTCGGTGCAAACACCCAAGTGTGTGCATCTATTCAAATGCTCTCAAGTGGAGGATGTCTTACAAATATTCACTGTGCTACAAATAGATTGGATTTGGAGAAACCGTATCAGTTTCTTCTGCTCTTTTTCCGTGAAACCAAGTATTTCTAGGTTTTTGTGTATGTATGTATGTATGTATGTATGTATGTATGTATGTATGTATATCTCTTCTATTTTTTAATTATTATAAGTATGTATGTATGTATGTATGTATGTATGTATGTATGTATGTATATCTCTTCTATTTTTTAATTATTATAAGTATGTATGTATGTATGTATGTATGTATGTATGTATGTATGTATATCTCTTCTATTTTTTAATTATTATAAATCTTCCACAGAGGAGAGAGCTGGTTTCCAACAAAGATACAAGGCTCTATCTTTAGGATGTAGTAAACTCAGACAAATTCACATTTGGAACTTGAGAAAAATCTTGTATATTTTTACTGTTCCACTCACAGATTGCACTTGTACTGTACGAATTAACCGGTCAATTTCTCCTTCTGAAAATCCCAGTTTTTCCAGATTCTCCTCTAAGCTTTTACTAACAAAACCTAGTGCTACAATTATTATTGGTATGAATATGAATTCGTAGTATGGATATAGAAGATGTATGTATGTATGTATGTATGTATGTATGTATGTATGTATGTATGCGAGTGTGTATGTCATCATCATCATCTTTTATTGTCCTTGTTCCATGCTGGCATGAGTTGGATGGTTTGATAGGGTATGATCGGTCCAAGGGTTGTATTGAGCTGCACTGACAACTTTGGCATACCATTGTCTATTAATGCCATCTTATCTAGTTTTATTTCGTCATGTGTAGTGCTTTGGAATTTTCTTTTCAAGGTGTATAGTAACGAAGTTGGAAAGAGAGTCATACTTGCATGAACAATATAACAGTTGTAGTCATGAAGTTTACAACTTTGCCGTTTGTCATCGTATTTATGTATTACAATGATCTTTAATAACTTATTCACTATTTTAAATGGTTCTGCCTTTAAGCACATGATCAGCAATTTTGAGGAGAATGGATTAGTCAATTCCAATCGACTCCAGCACTTGACTGACTCTTTATTTCATTGACCCCCAGGGAAATAAAAGGCAAAGCTGATTTCAGTGCTATTTGAACTCAGCATGGTAAAAACCATAAGAAATGTCGTAAAGCATTTCCCCCCGATGCAAAAACGATTCTGCCGACTTGCTTTAATTGATAATAAGGTTTCCAATTATGATTATGAAGTTTCTGTAGAATGGTATTGGTTTCAAATTTTGGCATAAGGTCAGCAATTTTGTGGGGTAGGGATAAGTCAATTAAATCGACCCCAATGCTTAAATGATACTTATTTTATCGACCTCAGAAAAGATAAACGGCAAAGTCGACTCTTGTAGTAGTTAGACTCAGAACGTTCAGTGAAGCAACGATGGTGCCAGCTCACCATCTTGTTTCTGTAGAATAATAAAGTAAGCAAAGTTCCTTCCCAAGCCATGTAGGCTCATGGGTCCGGTTCTCCTGGTTTCCATGCTGTATGTATATATATATATATATATATATATATATATATATATATATATATATCCCACCTGGACAGGATGCTGGTCCATCGCAGGATTATTCAATTTTGCCAGCTGAGTGGACTGAGTGAAATGAAGTGTTTTGCTCAAGAACACAACGTATTACCCAGTGCAGGAATCAAAACCACAATCTTACAATCATGTGTCCAACACCCTAACCACTAGGTTACATGCCTCCACTGTACAATGATATAAATGTTAATTTATTGCTTATTGTAATGCCTTTTTTTTTGTCCAGTTTTACAAAGTCTTTGAAATGAGTTAATTCCATAGTGAGTGAGCATCTCAGTCATACAGTATATTCTGTCTTACTAATGTATTTTTTTAACACATGCTTTGTTTGATTTATTTTTGCCTTGTACTTGTATTTTTAGTGCTCTAAGTCATGATTTATTAGCTTATTAGAGTACCGCTAATAATTAGTTTTAATTTTATTCAATGAATTTTCTATTCATTGCTCTGTTTGTAGAGAAGAATCTGAATGCTTTTCTCAGTAGTGATTTTACCATTGATATTGTGTATCAGTATAGACGTTTGCTATCTCCATGTTATTATATACATTTGTGATTCTTATGGACGTGATGCATTTGTTACTCTCAACCTGAATGTATGTGTGTGTGTGTGTGTGTGTGTAAGATTGGAATTTTAATATCGACATCTTGCATTATAGATCTTTCTTTAATTACTCTATACCTTCCATTGTGTCCATTACGAGTATATTCTTAAATGTCTTAGTACCTCGGCAATTTCTATTGTATTTGTGTAGAACACTGCAAACGTGTGTCCTAAGGGAGAACACATGACTATTCCATCAACGTGCTAATATGAGTTACGCTGTGGACAACGACAATTACTTCTGGTGTTATGGTTAACTAATTATTTCTTCAGAATGTTAGCTGATATTATGGGTGGTTTGTTTTGTGTTGTTTGTATATAACATGTAATATAATACCAATTATTTCTGCACATGAAACATTCATAAACAGACCTGCTAGATTTTCTATGCTTCTAGTAGAAATATTACACTATTTTGCTTGAATCTCTTCGTATGACAGCATGTTGTAGCTTTTCTAACACGTGCATCATTTAATAATGTTCTCTAATCGTTCAACGATCTTGTGTACAGATATATTTATTTAAAATATTATTGACCTGGGATTGTTTTGTTTGTGTACTTTTACTGTTCTGCAGATAAACGCAGAAGTGGATTTCTGAATACACAAGAGATAAGACTCCATTATTTACGTTATTTACATCGTTTACATTTGACGGATGTTTGTCCTCATCTTGTTTGTTGTTAACACAACGTTTCGGCTGATATACCCTCTAGCCTTCATCAGGTATCTTGGAGAAATTTCAAACCTGGGTTCTCATTCCTACGGTATTTTTCGATGTTATTATTATTATTATTATTCAGGTCACTGCCTGGAATCAAACTCAGAATTTTGGGGTTAGTAGCCCACGCTCTTAACCATTACGCCATATGTCCTTGGGCATATTTCCTCCAAGACACCTGATGAAGGCTGGAGAATATATCAGCTGAAACATTATGTTAACAACAAACAAGATGAGGACAAATATCCGTCAAATGTAAATAATGTACATAATTCCTCATCTCTGAAATAAGACTTCTCTGTGTGCTTATTTATCACCGTAATTATTTTAAGTTTAGCATTTTATTGGCTGTTTTTATATTTCAGAATCCTTATAAATATGCTCTTGTCTTGGATTGAGCACTTTATGTTTGCAATATACTCGTCTTTAACAGGGCGGCGAGCTGGCAGAATCATTAGTACTGCAGGTAAAATACGTAGCGGTATTTCGTCTACTATTGTGTTCTGAGTTCAAATTCGGCCAAGGTCGACTTTGCCTTTCATCCTGTCAGGGTAGATTAAATAAGTACCAGTTATGCACTGGGGTCGATGTAATCGACTTAATCCCTTTGTCTGTCATTGTTTGTCCCCCTCTGAGTTTATCCCACTGTGGGCAATAAAGAAATAAATATACTCGTCTTTATCTTTGATTCTAATATGAAGGCGCATGGCTCAGTGGTTGGAGCATCAGGCTCACAATCACGAGGTAGTGAGTTCGAATTCCAGGTGGAGCTGTGTGTAGTGTTCTTGAGCGAGACACTTTATTTCATGTTGTTCCAGTTCACTCAGCTGTAGAAATGAGTTGCAAAATCACTCGTGTCAAGCTGTATCGGCCCCTTTGCCTTTCCCTTGGATAACAGCAATGGTGTGGAGAGAGAAGGCTGGTGTGCTTGGACGTCTCCAGAAAAGGCTGGTGTGCTTGGACGTCTCCATAAACACCCATTGTTCAGTCTTTGCCTTGCTAGGTAAGTTTATAAGTGCAATCCCAATATACGACGGGCTTCTTTCAGTTTCTGTCTACCAAATCCACTCACAAGGCTTTGGTCGGCTCGAGGCTATAGTAGAAGGCACTTGCCCAAGCTGCCACGCAGTGGGACTGAACCCGGAACCACGTGGCTGGTAAGCAAGATGCTCACCACACAGCCACTTCTACGCCTATGGAACATTTATAATCATAACCGATGAAATATTAGTAAAGAATAGAAGCTTATACTACAGAGCCATAAGTGCCACCTGTGACGGACCACCTAGCTGTGCCACTGGCACTGTGTTCTAAACATGTGCATCTCTTTGAGAAGTTTCTCTGAGGCAAAATATCACAGCTAGAATCATTCCACGTTTCTATGGAGATTATGTTATACACAGAGGTTTTGTTTTATTTATGTTGTTATGTCTAATTTATCATGATTAAGATGTCTGTATTATCAAGAGTTAGGTATATGTTACTAAATAAGATGGTTCTTACTGATTTATCGATCTCTTATTTTATCTTTAGAATTTCCGTTTGTATATTTTCTACATCCTGAGTTGCTGTGTGTATTTGTCGTTCGATCGTTTCGTTTTACTTTGGGAATTCTAACACATTTTTTGTTTGTTTGTTTGTTTGTTTGTTTATACTGTGTTAGTTTTTTTGATCGAACGACAAGTACGTACAATAAAATTTTTCAAAAGTTATGAGGCTATTTGCAAACTTTCCAATGGCAAAAGCAATCGAGATCATATCAAATTCTGCTTACAAACAACCCCCAAAATAAATCCCCACCGAAATAGACATGGAACGATGGAAACAGAGTGAAAATAAACACAAACAAAACATAATAAAGTCGAAAGAGCATTAACAACCCCTGGCCAATGATGCATAAATCTAATGGCCAAAATTCAAATTCCTGTGGTGAGTGAGAGATTTTATGGCACAGCTGTTTTGGCGCCACTTGCTTAGCGCCACTAATTCGACACTGACTTATTTGATATCAACTGTTTCATTGTTTCTCTCATTTTGTTTCTCTGCTTCTCTCCCCACTTCTCTCTCTCCCTCTCTTCTCCCTCTTCTCTCTCCTTCCACCTCTCTTTGTGAGCATATTTCTGTGTACTCTCTTTTACTCTTTTACTTGTTTCAGTCATTTGACTGCGGCCATGCTGGAGCACCGCCTTTAGTCGAGCAAATCGACCCCGGGACTTATTCTTTGTAAGCCCAGTACTTATTCTATCGGTCTCTTTTGCCGAACCGCTAAGTGACGGGGACGTAAACACACCAGCATCGGTTGTCAAGCAATGCTAGGGGGACAAACACAGACACACAAACACACACACACATCCATATATATATATACATATATACGACAGGCTTCTTTCAGTTTCCGTCTACCAAATCCACTCACAAGGCATTGGTGGGCCCGAGGCTATAGGAGAAGACACTTGCCCAAGATGCCACGCAGTGGGACTGAACCCGGAACCATGTGGTTGGTTAGCAAGCTACTTACCACACAGCCACACCTGCGCCTATGTGTGTGTGTGTTTGTCTTTGCTTGTTTCCCACTATGGCTTGACAACCGGTGTTACTTTGTTTACATCCCTGTAACTAAGAGACTGATATAATAAGTATAAAGACTTCAAAAAGAAACATTGGGGTCCATCTGTTTTGAGAAATCCCTTCTAGACGGCGTCCCAGGGTGGCCGTAGTTCAATGGCTGAGAAAAGTTCAACAATAAAAGATAGAAAGGTGTCTAGAAACTACTTTATCTAATAGGGCCTAATTAAATTTTTTGTAAGTAGTTGGGTCATGATTTGAGGGAGATTTGGTTAATATTCCTAACATATCGAGCAACCATGCAGAGGTTCTCTCATTTGGTCTGTCACTTCTTATGTGTCTTGTAATATATTCAACTCACGATCCTAAGGTTCGGAGTTCGATTATCTGTGGTGCATTGTGTCCTTGAGCAAGGTACTTTATATCACATTGCTCCAGTCCTCTCAGCTGTCAAAAATGAGTTGTAGAGTAGAACCTCACAGTACGAGTGCCCATTGTACGAGTAATTCGCTGTACGAGCCGAGACTTGTGTGAATTTTTGTCTCTAAGTGCGAGAGGAAATCCGCAGTACGAGCACACAAATCGTCCCATCTTTATGGCAATTCAGTTAATAAAACCAGTTTATATATTTTTTTTTGCAGTCACTTTTTTATGATTGTCATTTTACTAGTAAGTACATCTTTTCTGTTTTAAAACCCATAAAACATTATTTTTGAGTGGCTTTGAGGGGCTGAAATGGATTAATTATATTTTAGTTAATTTCAATGAAGGCGGCGAGCTGGCAGAAACGTTAGCACGCCGGGCGAAATGCGTAGCCGTATTTCGTCTGCCGTTACGTTCTGAGTTCAAATTCCACCAAGGTCGACTTTGCCTTTCATCCTTTTGGGGTCGATATATTAAGCATTAGTTATGCACTGGGGTCGATGTAATCGACTTAATCCGTTTGTCTGTCCTTGTTTGTCCCTTCTGTGTTTAGCCCCTTGCCGGTAATAAAGAAACATATATTTTAGTTAATTTCAATGAGGAAAATTGATTTGTAAAATGAGTAAAGGAGCAGAAATTTCTAGAAGGAGTGGATTTCCAGTCCCCTCGCTCCCACCCCTTTTAGCCGCTTCTTACGACATGCAGGGAATACAGCGACTGCATTCTAGTGTCCACTCCCATTAGTGTGGGTCACGTTCTATGCCTTGACCTGAGCATAGGACGGGGCTTATCTCTTTGAGCTGGGAAATGAATGGAATGCCTGACGCATGTCTTGTTGTGGCTACCCCCTCCTAAAAAATATGGAATAGGCCTGGGTATATAAAAAAAATGAGTAAATCGTAAAATGAGCATGATCATATAATGAATTAAACTCGTACTGCAAGGTATCACTGTACTTGGAATTCAAAGGGTCATATTTGTCACACAGAATCTTCCTGAGATCTACATTAAGAGCACACATGTCTGCGGAGTACTCAGCCAATTGCACATAAATTACAGGTGCAGGGTATTTCCGTTGATTGTATCAACTGGAACACCATTCGTCGCAACCGACGGAGTGCCCAGTACGGAGACATGTTTGAGAAGTTAATAAGATGCATGAGAGAGAACTCTCGCAAGAAGTGTGAGCAGGTGTTGTCAAAGATGCATCCAAGATTTTGAAGCAAAAGTTTGTGCCAAGAGCAGATGTGTGAACAGTTTCCAAAGTAACAGCTGATGAATAATTTAAGACTGAATGCTTTTGAGAATTTTTGCCACAAACGCTGCAGCGACAACCTAAAATAAATAAAAAAAAAACAGTGACAGTATACACATGTGTATAAAAATCTATTGTTAAATGTATGTATAGACGAAGCCTTTCATTCAAAGATAATTAAAGATGAGGTTTTTTTGAATTAATATGAACTAGGTTATGGCCAGCTAATCTCAACACAATAATGACAGATGTAAACATTGTTTCTTTGTTTATTTGGTTTGTTGATTGGTCAGTAGGTCAGTTGGTTGATTTCTCCAGTCACACTCTGTATAGTGTATGTGCTTGTGGACACACACACACACAAACACACATGTATGATGGACTCTCCCGTCGATTTCAACATATGAAGCTCCGACAATGTACTTTTACTTTGTCAGTCATAATGCTTATGTCGAATATAACATTTAAGAAACCCACCAACGATTTGCAAAGAAGGCCACAAATTTTGAAAGGATTACAGGTGGTATATTTGCAGCTGCTTTTCTCCTTTGCCTCACACCCCGAAGCCTGTTAAACCTAGTTGCAACAAAGTTTTTAATACCGTTTTGACACAATGATCTCCATTTTGTTCGTACCAAGGCTGTCCGCTCAAAGGTTTTGTGAGCTATCTTCAGCACTAAGAGGTTAATCTTCAGCTTTTCCTAATATCTGAGCCATGGTCGACCAGCATTCCTGTGTCCACTCTCAAGCTGGCTATACATGAGGACTTTGAGTATTCTTTCATCACTCATTCTGATGACATGGCCAGCCCAGTGCAATTGCGATTGTATAAGGAAACTGTCGATTCCACCAATCTTACACTTGCTAAACAAGTCGGCATTAGACACTTTTAGTAATGCTCATGGCAAAAGAAACTCAGACAGGAAACTGTAACAGCTTAAATTGGAATGGGACATTAAATAGTATTACTGGTATGTGAGGAATGAAGACGGTCTCTCCTCTACCACAACCAGTGAGAATAATTGCCTCAAGGCAGTTCCTCATTGGTTTGTGCACCATTAGTCTTGTACCATTGCATTACTTTGGTTGAAACAAATTACACAATAGCATAATATATTTCTTTACTACCCACAAGGGGCTAAACACAGAGGTGACAAACAAGGACAGACAAAGGGATTAAGTCGATTATATCGACCCCAGTGCGTAACTGGTACTTAATTTATCGACTCCGAAAAGATGAAAGGCAAAGTCGACCTTGGCGGAATTTGAACTCAGAACGTAACGGCAGACAACATACGGCTACGCATTTCACCCGGCGTGCTAATGTTTCTGCCAGCTCGCTGCCTATACAGGAGTCCCTTTTTTTTAGCTGAAGACAATGAAGAACTGTACTTGGTGGTTCTAGTGAGTTAAAAAAATCGATGGGGTAGTTAACACTACTCTGGTTATCAACCACCCTGTCAATTGAGTTATAAGTGAATATTTCACCCAGAAGTTTATTCAATAGCATAATATTAATGCCATTTACAGCAACATTTTTTGGAGCCAGAATAGCTCACTCACAGATCCAATCTGTATTATTGTAATTATGAAGAAGATTTGGAAAGATTTCACCAAATCATCGACGGAATCAGCTGAATTACATATTAGAATGGGCGTAAGAATCTGTTCTTCATCAGTTGCAACTCCCTCTTCACAGAGTTTCAAAAGCAGATCTGCAAAGAGTTCAGCTGATTGATCTCTTGAAAGCCTCAATCTCATAATTATCAAAAGGTGAAATATTTTCGCCTGGTGCCATAATACAGAAGACTTTATGGAAACATTAAGCTCATCCACTTTCCTTCATCTCAAGACAACTGGTATTGTTTGTCGGAAGTCTCCTGACAATAATACTGTAACATTTCTCCATTATGAAATTAAAATTTTTAAAGGCTCCTAATGATCCGTCCGCAGCTTCAAAAGCTATTTTGTGGGCCATGGTACATTCGTCCCAGACATCTTTGTATTAGTTCATCTATTCCAGAATTTTTAGATATATTACAAACTGGATCTTCTTTGTTAGACAAATCTAAAGGTAACTTGAATGTTGAATGGGCAGCTTGACCTCCGGGCAGTAATGTTGCTGCAATTCCAGAAGCAGCAGTTACTAAAGCTATTTTATTTTCTTGACGAACTTTAGCCAGGAGGAGTTTAATAACAAATGTCCTCCCAGCACCTCCTAGATCATCTAAGAAATAAGTCCCCCTATGTTATTGTTAATACTTTCTATGACAGTGGAATATGGACGATGTTGATCAGATAGCAGCTTGGGAAGATTATCATTTATGTACATGCCCAGTTCCTCCATATCATAGGAAATTTCCCTCATTATTTCAGTAGGCAGACTGTTAAGATCCCTTTTATTAGTTTGTGGGAGACCTAAATTTTCTATAGGTTCACCTCCCATCGAAATAATTCGATCTTCTATTTCAATCATAGCTGCATTGTATATAGCATCAATGAAACCAATATCTGGCTCAGGGTTATTCGTCTGAACTTGGTCCTTGAAATCTGCAGCAAGATCCTTTCTGACCTTATTCCACAGTTCAATAAGATTACTTACTTCGCAATTTTCGAGAATAATAGCGAAAAGACCTCTTAAACTCTTTGATGTTTCTGATATCGAAGCTTCTTTCAGTGTTGCTTCCCGTTGCCGATCATTTGCAAGCAAACCTAATTTAAACATGTTTCTCGATGTGAGTACCAATTTCCCCACGTAGTCGGCTTGAGAAATTGTTAAGATATTTTCTTAACATGAAACCAGTGGTAGCCTAAATACACAAGTAAAAACATCTTTATTCACCAATTCGGTGTTGAAAACTCCTTCCTTTTGCTCAACATTTACGTATATATGTATGTGTGTGTGCGTGCGTGTGTGTGTGTGTGTGTGTATTTGTGTACATCTGCATACGTGCATGTTTGTGTTCGTTTACAGATATCGATCTTGTTGGAGTGATAACGTGTTTGTCTTTGTATTAATATTTGTTATCACAATCCTGGACTAAGTGTGGAACTTATTTGAACGTATTGAAAACAATTCAGACTTATGACCGTCCATACAATGAGTCGTTAAGCACTTCAGCTTGGCAGCAATTGCACATTGCACACTCTTACACAAATATTATACACACATACATAGACATAGATATGTATATATATATACATACATACATATATATATATATATATATATATATATATATATTATATATATATCTGTGTGTGTGTATGTATATATATATATATAATATATATATATATATATATAATATATATATATATATATATATATATATATATATATATATACATATATATTATATATATACATATAATATATACATATATATATAGATATATATATATATATATATATAATTATTACGTTATATATATATAATATATATATATATATATATATATATATATATATATATATATACATACACCACACAGATGTATATATATATAATATATATATATATATATATATTATATATATATATATATATATATTATATACTTTGATAGGTTTCGGCCATTATTGGCCCAGGCCATGTCTAACTTAATAGCACCACCTGGTGAAGTCTTTCAAGTCAGAATTTGGGCACTATGGCCCACTCAAGTAGAGAGTTATTGTTTACAGAGACATATCCGGGTGTAGGGGGTTTATCCGGGATTCTTGAAGGAATCTGTCAAAGACTTCTTGAACCCTATAGGGTCAGTTTCTGTTTTAATTGTGTTTTGGTGTAATGTTAAAGAGAGCGGGGCAATTGAGGTGAAATAATTGTGCCGTATTGTTGTTATGAGATGAGAGTGCGATTTTGTTTTGGGCGGATGGCACGGGGCCCAAGCCTTGGATGTACCTTAAAGGTGATGCCAACATCATTTGGGCAATGCTGATGGAATATTTTCCACATCATGCAGATGATGTAGCGCTCACGACGACGTTGGAGAGAATAGAGTTTTAGCTTTTCTAGTCGACCCCAATAGTCGAGGCCTGTCATGCCATCTATCTTTTTTGTGATTGCCCTTTGAGGTGCTTCAACTTTTATGATACCTTGTATTGTGTGGGAGACCACAGTGGACAACAGTATTCAAGGTGGGGTCGGGCAAAAGTGGAGAAGAGAAGGATAATGGTGTGGATATCTCTCGACTGGAAAGTTCTGAGAATCCAGGAACACATTCTGCGGGCCATGTCAGCTTTGGTGTTTATATGAGTGGCCCAGCTTACGTTGTTGTCCACAATTACTCCCAAGTCTCTGATGTTGTTGGACGCCGCGAGAGTTTCACCTGAAGGAAGGGAGTATGGGAGTTTCAGGGCATCCTCTTTTCCAAAGTGGATTAGCTCAAATTTATCCTCGTTCAGCAGCATATTGTTTCTTTCTGCCCATTGGATAACAGCCAGTAGATCTGACTGAAGGCATGTCCGGTCACTCGCCTCATTTATGACCTTCTGTAGCTTGGAGTCATCAGCAAAGATTTTTATGTTGCTGTGCTTGATGATGTCATTAATGTCATTAATGTAAATGATGAAAAGAAGTGGGCCCAGCACAGTGCCTTGCGGAACGCCACTACTGACTTTGGCTGGGCTTGATTTTACCCCTTCAACTACAACATGTTGAGATCTGTCTGTCAGGAAACACTTAATCCATTTCAGTAACTTTCCAGAGACACCAATGTTGGATAGTTTTTTCAATAGGATCTTGTGATCGACCCTGTCGAAGGCCTTACTGAAATCAAGGTAGATGACATCGGTGTTGGAGCCCTCTCCCAAAGCTCTCAAAATGTCCTCAAAGTGATGCAGGAGCTGCGTTAGGCAGTCCCTTCCATTACGGAACCCATGTTGGTTGGAGATCAGCCGTCTGTTGCTTTCCAGAAATTGGGTTATTTGAGATCTCACCACCCTCTCAAATACCTTGATGATATGAGAGGTGAGTGAGATCGGACGGTAATTCACTGCAAGGGACTTGTTTCCCTTTTTGAAAACTGGGACAACAGACTGGGACAGAAGGTATTTTGGAATATAGCCAGCATCCAGTGAGTTTCTCCACAGATTAGCAAGGGGAGATGCATTTGGTGTCGACACACACCTTCAGGACACAAGCAGGGAACCTATCGGGGCCTACTGCTGAATTGTGTTTTATTCGTTTATATATCGCCGCTAAGACATCAGGGGCACTAAACGTTATGTCCGATATAGTGTGTTGGGGTTGACATCACTGATACAGCCCAGATCGGCCATATCAGGATTGCATATAATATATATATTATTACGTTATATATATATATATATATACCATACATACACACAGATATAGATATATATATTATATATATATATATATATATATATATATATATATATATATATGAATGTATTTATACCTTGATTTCATGTAATACTCTGTATGTATATGAATTAATTGGTTCTGTCAAAAGAAAATATCGTTGAATCTTATTAGTATTAATAGGCATTGTCAAGCATTTTCATGAAAATATTATCGCCGAAAATTAATTATCTTTTCTACTTATGCAATAAATCTATAATGTTTGGACGAGAGCTTTGCCGAATTTGTATGTCTGTCATTGTCATTGTCGTCGACGTTGATGTCGTTGTTGTTATTGTTGTGGCTGTCGTTGTTGTTGTTGTTGTGTAGCTTCAGGTGAATGCTCTGATGGAGCAGATGGCTGTGTTGAAAGGTGTTCCAGCTGTAATCACTTTGCATTTCAACTAGACAGGATATCTTGAACTGCACCGCCTACTGCTGCTGCTGCTACTACTACTGCTACTACTACTACTGCTACTACGACTACTACTACTACTATTACTATATCTCAGTCATTGGTAGCGAGCTGGCAGAAACGTTAGCGCTACGGGCGAAATGCGTAGTCGTATTTCGTCTGACTTTACATTCCGAGTTCAAATTCCGCTGAGGTCGACTCTGCCTTTCATCTTTTCGGGGTCGATAAATTAAGTACCAGTTACGCACTGGGGTCGATGTAATCGACTTAATCCGTTTGTCTGTCCTTGTTTGTTCTCTCTGTGTTTATCCCCTTGTGGGTAGTAAAGAAATATATATCTCAGTCATTGTAAAATAAAAAATATACGATAGTTGTGTTCAAATGAAAGAAGTCTGTGCGATGAGACTTAAAGTGAAAACTGCATCAAAAAATATTTGCTTCAAAAGAGTTGTGTGGCTTTAAATGAGGTAAAAAAACGATGACCCTTTTAAATAAATCAAAATATTCCATTCATTTAAAGATTTTTAACAATACAGAAGAGGATATCTGATGTATGTCTCTTACCTTAATGATAGCAAATGCTTATCGGAGTTTGAGAGATATGAGACCGATACTCTGTTGTGGCTTACTGGTCACTTTTCCCCATTTTCTAAGGGGATTTAGCCAATCTTATAAGCTGTTTTTCACAGCTATTTTGCTTCTGAGATTTACTTCAGATGAAAGAACTTTGTGAAGAATCTTTGACAAAAAGTATTACCAACAAGGAAGTTTGTGTTGCTTAAAGTGACATAAAAAGGTGATAATCTTTAGAAATCAAGATAGTTTAGCCATTTTAAGAAAAAATATATTATTATTTGAACTCAAATGAAAGAGTCCATCGAGGTGAATATTTTGAAGAAAAACCCATCTAGAAATATTAAGCATAAACTTCGATGGTGAGTCAAAAAGTAATGCCATTTTGTTTAGGACAGGTATAATTACAAACACAGGAACATGTATCATACATCAAAATGAAGCTGGTCCTCTGTGGATTATATCCCTACTTCTCAACATAGTCACCATTTCTCTCAATAGCAATGTTCCACCTTTGAATGAAAGCTTGTATCTCTGCCCCATAAAGTTCTGTTGACTGTTCTTTGAGCCACTTCTTCACTACAGTCTTCACTTCTTCATCACTGGAATAATGTTTGCCTCTCAAACCCTGTTTCATGGGGTCGAAGTGATGATAGTCCAGTGATGAGGAAGTGAAAACTGTAGTGAAGAAGTGACTCAAAGAACAGTCAACAGAATTTTATAGGGCAGGGATACATGCTCTCATTCAAAAGTGGAACATTGCTGGTAATTATATCCGTCCTAAACAAAATGGCATTACTTATTGACTCACCCTCGTAGTTATGATCTTTTGCGATTTCATTATCATCATCATCATCATCATCATTATTATTCTGTTTATGTATGAAAAGGTGTACATATTAAGAAGATATTAAAATAAAGCATTTCATTCATTAGAAAAAAGCTGATTTTTAATGATTTAATTAGAATATAACATTATTTATAATCAAAATTGTTTAGAAATATATTTATTTGTAACAGATGTGGTGCACTTATTTTTAAGTGCAAACAAAATTTCTAAGTTTGAGCAAAATCTGTATTCAAAAAATATTTACAATATCATCTTTTCATTTATAAAGGTAAATATAATTAATTTAAAAATAGAAGCATTGCCTGGAAAATGTGGACTAGAATGAAAAATGCAGGCATAGAATCCTAGAATATTCTTAAGTATTGAACCTGGAAAAGTACAGGACAAGAAATGATCAAGTCTGGAAAAATAGGGGACAAGAAGAAAAAACCTTAAAACTTGAAGCTGGAATTTTTTTCCTTTTTTTTTTTGTTGCAGTTTCAGCTCATAGCTGCGAGATGCTTGATGCACCCCGTTTTGTTACACTGTTATTACTGAGAGCCTCCTCTAATTTGCTAAATTAATTTCAGAAATTGTTCATCAAATAGTGTGTCTGCTATTTTGCTTTAATATTTTTTTGCTTTTTATTGCAAATTTTAAATTCAAGTCAATATTTTTGATTTAGAAATTTCTTTCAATTAAGCTACAATAGGTCTGTTTTAATTTTAGTATATTAATTTTATTTTCTTAACAAAACTCATTATCCAAAGCTTTCAGATCACAGATATTGTTATAAAATTAAACTTATGTAGAATATATGTAATTCAAAACAGTAAAACCTAGAGAATTTCTTTTTAAGAAACAAAAGAATGAATTTTTTAAAAGTTTGCATTATGAGATAACAAAGCATTTTCTACTTACAATTGTAAAAATATTCTTCAAAGATAAAGCTAATGAACAAATTGAGTGCAAAATATAGAAAAGACTTTCTAACATCTTTAAAGAATACATTTGGGCTTATAATTGTCAATTTTGCTGAAATTGCTATTATTTAAAACTTTATTGTATTATTTTTTAATTATTAAAATTTATAATATCAAATTTTTAATGTGTAAACCTGCAGACAATTAGTCTCTTCATTAAAACTGAAAACAAATTGATTTTTGAGTATTTTAATTTGAACTTTTAATAAAAAAATAAAAAAATATAAAATGACGTTTATTACTATTTTAGATTTTAAATTCTAACTTTTGTAGCAATAGTTAAAGTTTTCATTTTTTTCTTGTACTACACTTTTCCGGGCTTAGTAACTGCTTATTCTGTACTTTTCTTGGTTCAAGATTTAAGAATATTCTAAGATTCTGCATCCCCATTTTTCATTCTAGTATACATATATATATATATATATATATATTTGGATTTTACTCAAAGGATATTGGAATTTTGCATATATACCATTGTGCCTATAAAAAGGATTTACAACTTCAATACCCATACATATCTTACATCTATTTTCCTTCCTCCACCTCCTCTCTATTTTCTATCACATCGAAACTAACTATGACTTAATTTTCCTCTCACACCGTCTCCAATGATGGGATATTATTAATAAATATCCTAGAAATAGCTGTAAGACCTACTATCTATAAATGCTCTAATATCTATACAGCCCTGGGTTTTTTTATCTTATTACGCAAAAATTCTTATATATATATATATGTAAATGCAAATGTATGTGGTTATGTATGTGTGCTTAGGCCAGAAAGACTCTGAAATGGTGCATTCTCCAGAAAAATGAATTTTGTTTTCGAAATTTGCGCCCTAAGGTAAAGCTTGTCCATAAATAAAAAAAAATATATAATTTGCTACGAGATATAACTTTTAGATTTACAACGTTCTCACTTTATATCTTTCACCAATAATGTATCTCTTTAAATATATTTATCTTTCTCTTTGATACTCATTCACTTTTTTATTAACTCTCACACATTACTTTCATGTTCTTTAAAACCTTATTTTCTAATGTTTGCTTTCATTTTATGACAATTATTACATAGAAATTCTGACTGCTGAATGGGTAAAAATGATTAAAATTTAAACACCTGCAGCATTTTTATAAAATTTTTTAGGAATAATTGAATCACAAACTGAGATCAGCATAAAAAAGTTCACCAGTATTCTAAATTTGAAAATTTTCACTTAATTTTGAAATTGCAAGATCTGTGACAGCAACAGAAAAGATCCCTTACTCTATCTGTGTCTCCTTCATTTTATGCTTTTCGCATGGTAAACGTTCTCCTCTTTGTATATTTTTTATCATGCTCTCTCTCTCACTCTCTCTAAAAATATATCACTCATGCTGTATGTGTGTGTGTGTTTTTCAGTGTGTGTATATGCATGTGTGCAACGAATTTCATTGGAGTAACAGGGAGATTTAAAAAGGTATGTAAATGATAATTTATTTTAAAATCATACTCTTCCGTTAGTGAATGATTTTATCACAAACACACACACACACACACTTTCCTATCTGCAGATCAACGTGAAATGGAGTGGTTTTGCTCAAGAACGCAGCACACCAACCAATCGGGGAACCGAACCCATGATCTAGTGATTGTGAGTGCAATATCTTAATATCTTAACCACTAGATTGTGTGCCTTCACATATACTATACACATACAACACGTGTGTGTATGTATATGCATACATACAAACATACATATATATACATACATATATATATATATATATATATAAAGTTAATCCAAACAAGAAAACAAAACAACACAACAACGCAAGGACGTGGAACAAATAAAGTATTATTGGACGCTCAGGAAAGAAGGGAAGAAGGAGGGTTTAACGTTTCGAGCAGAGCTCTTCGTTGGAAACATAGGAGAAGGAAAGATCCCGAGAAGGGAAGACAGAGGAAAAAAAATCGCCAGTGGTACTCAAGAGGTCACATATTGAAAATATATATATATATATATATATATATATATATATATATATATAATAATATATATATATATATATATATATATAATATATATATATATATATATAATAGTAGGGAATATTATTCTAAAAGTTACAGGGAAAAATTCAGTTCAACAATTTTAAATCAAATTTCACAATATATAATATATATATATATATAATTGGAGAAAAACCTCTATTAAACAATTCAATAAAGAAAGATGTTATTCACACCATATAGAAAACATATACTATAAAAGAACCTTATTCTAAAAATCAATAAAGTACAATAAATAGTAAATACTACTAGTTACTATTCATTGTACTTTATTGATTTTTAGAATAAGGTTGTTTTATAGTATATGTTTTCTATATGGTGTGAATAACATCTTTCTTTATTGAATTGTTCAATAGAGGTTTTTCTCCAAATTATATATGTATTATATATACGCATACTAATCGTAATTAAACCAGAAAGGCTTTGTAAGTTATGGAGAGAAAGCTACTATGGAAGACTCACATTATAATACTATGAATTTTCCATAGTAGCTTTCCCACCGTAACTAACAATGTATTTCTGGTTTGTTTACAAATATTATACGTAGAATTAGACAGTTTAAGTATATATTCATTAAATTTGGCTGAAATTGATGATTGAATGTTTGGCCCAATCGGATGTGCAAGGAGCCATGTTAGCATTGATTTGTGGGTCCAATTTTGGCTAGTGTAAGCTCATCATTTTTTGGTCATCTGTTTGTATTTAAAAATTGTCACTTCAAATTGGAGAAAATATATTATCATGATATATTATCATATAGTTATTATACAGCATGGAATTTTGTCAGTGAACAGGTCGCAGTTTCAAAGCGATGAAAATATTTTGACAAATTAAATTTAAATCTTGAAGTGAATCTAACGGCTTTTGCGTGTTTTTAAATGGCTTATAAACACCTTCCATTCTGCAATTGCTTATATATATATAGATATATATAGATATATATACGGGTGTGTGTGATTGTGTATAGAAGAATATATTAATAAAAGAAATTCCAACCTTGTCTGATTTTCACGTTTGTTTTACAATCTTATAATGATATAAGATAATACAATAAAATAAAATAAAATAAAATAATAGAATGTTAAATGTTCATTCTGATTGAACTAGTACTTTCATGCATTAAATTCTGCAATCTTCAGGTTCATGTAGTAGTGGTGACACTCATGCTTCACAAGTTTTGACTGTATATATATATAAGCAAAAGAAATTTGAATGTTTACATTCGAAATACGATGTTACTATTGTTAATACCATATATGGCAAATATTTTTAATTGATAATATTAACAGCAGTAACATAGGTGGTTCACAGGTTTAATGGCATTAGACATCCAACTGTAAAAACCATTCCAAAAGTGACAGCTGTAGGTGTTGGTACAACTTTCTGGTTTACCAGCTCATGTCATACCATTCAACCCATGCCAGCATGGAAAATGGATATTGAATGAATATGATGATACTGGTGACGAGGATGATGATGATGATGATGACGATGATGATGACGACAGGAACGATGATGGTGTTGATGATGATGATAACGATGATGAGGACGACGACGACGAAGATGACGACGATGATGATGATGAGGAGGAAAATGATGATGATGATGATGATGATGGTGACAATGATAATGATGATGATGATGAAGACGATGATGATGATGATAATAATAATGGTGATGATGATAATGGTGATGATGATGATGATGTTGATGATGGTGACGATAATGATTATATTGGTGATGATCATGATCATGATCATGATGATGGTGGTGGGGATGATGATGAAGATGATTATGATGGTAACAGAGATGATGGTGATGAAGATGATGATGATAATAATGGTGATGAGGATAATGGTGATGATGATAATGATGTTGATGATGGTGATGATGAGGATTATATTGGTGATGGTAATGACGATGACGACAATGATGACTATGATGATGTCATATGTTTGTGCACGTATGCATATGCATGCGTTTATGTTTAAACATTGCATGGACACTGAGAAATAAATATGACTTCGTTATTTGTGTGTTTAAATGATTTACAACATCAATAATTTTTTAGCTTCCAACATAACCTGTTGCAGAGAACTTGTTCGAATATAAGAAGTTCCTACACAGTGTATGTGTAAATATGTGTTTAGATGTGTGCGTACAGATGTTTGTGTGTGTATGTGTTAGTGTGTTTATGAGAATTCCATTTATTTCTTGTGCATATGGTTGCATGTTACTAAGCTTAAATTACGTTTTTCTGATTATGGTTTTGATAACATAGTATTTTTAGGATTCTGTCGTGTTTAACTCCAGTGAGTATTAATCATATATCTTAAAAATATGTTTAGCAAAGGCTTGGGAAAGAACAAATCAAAACAAACATCATAGATTTTACACACACAAACACACACACACACACTACATATGCATATATACGTATAGCTATCTATATATCTCTATCAATTTTCATATATAATGATATATATATATATATATGTATGTATATATATATATGTATATACATATATATATATACATTGTATATTTATATACATACATATATATACACACACACACATATATATATATATATAATATATATAAATGCATATATATTATATATATATTATATACATACACATAAATATATATACATATATATATGTATATGGTGTATGTATATAAATATATGTATATATATTATATATATATATATATATATATACATATACAGAGAGAGAGAGGAGGGAGGGAGAGGGAAAGAGAGAGTGAGAGAGAAATTATAAATATTCATGTTATTTTTTATAGGAATTGGAAATTTATATGGTTTACATGTATGAGTGTGTGTATATGCATGTGTGTATGTGCGTATGTGTGTGTGTATATTTCAGTTCATATAAATACACTAATATAGAAGCAAGTATAGCTGGAAGGATACAGACTTTACGTTCTCTTCATCCGGTTCGGTGATCAATTTACATCCTGTCTACAACTAAAGGCAAATACATAACACCCTCACATCGATCCCATGTTAAGAGAGCAAACTGGATAGAGGGAGTGTGTGGGGAAGCCTGATGGATGGATTGTACCAGTAATTCAAAAGGGTCAGTCTTGAAACATATGGTGTTGAGCTGATTCTGCCTGAAGCCAATGAAAATTCCACCCGTCCATGGTATATTCTGCCACTTATGTTAAATATCAATGACCAAATGGTGTACTTGATGGAATAACTAAACATTTATTGTCAAATGAGTGTCGATGCATACATCATATTTTTACATAATAAATGTGTGTGTGTGTGTGTGTGTGTATGTGTGCCTGTGTGCATGCATGTGTGTGTGTATGTGATTGTGTGTGCATAAGTGTGTGTTTCTGTGTGTGTTTGTGTGTGTATAAATATTTTATTTTTACTTGTATGTACATGTAACATATATGTATATATATATATATATATATATCATCATATACAAACAGCAACAAACACATATACATACATATGGACAAAGGTATATATGTATTTATATATGTGATTGTTTTTATGTGTATATGTATGTGTCTGTGTGCCTGTATGGTGGTACCTGAACATGGCCGCAGTCTAGTAACTGAATCAAGAAAAAGGAAACTGATAAAAGATGTATATATAGATATATGCATGCATGTATATATATATATATATATATATATATATTTATGTGTACATCTTTATATATGTGTATATATGCATGCATAATTATGTGTATATATATATGCATACATATTTATATATGTGTGTATATATATGCATATATATACATATATGTATGTATATGCCTTTATGTATGTTCATATATGTACATAAATCATATCTAGACATGGAGAATCATGCATATATATATGTGTGTGTGTGTGTGTGTATATGAATGCATATGTAGATAAGTATACACATATCAAATATGTAAATTGCTATGTCGTCTTTCATATACACACACGTACATGTATATATATATGAATTGTTACACACACACAAATATATATGCATGTATATGTATACATACTTTCCCACATGCATAGCCTAGCATGCATACATATATGTGGCTATGTTTATGAGGAATAAATAGACCAATGTAAATAATATGTAAATAGATAAAGTGTCTAAAAGCTAAGAGTGCTAAAAAATGAAATTATTAATGAAACCTACCTGTCAATTTGGAAAAAAATTATATTCTTGAAATATATCATGCTACTACTGGTACACACATATATATATATATATATATATATATATATATATACACATATTTGTATGTATATACAAGAAGTAAAATAAAGTTTCTTATATATATTCATTCACATATGTAAATAACCATGAGTTCATGTATCTTATAATCATACATTCACCTACATGCCTTCTTACAAACATATATATGTATATGTGCAAGCATACATGTATATGTATGCATATGCATATGCTTATGTATATATGTATATATATATATATATGCATGTGTGTATATATATATATATATATATATGCATGTGTGTATATATATATATATATATATATATATATATTATATATGTATATATATGTTTGTATATGTCTTTGTGTATGTGTATACATATATATATATATATATATACATACATACACACACACACACACATACACACAAGAAATCATAATGATATCATGTTTTATAGATCACTTTCAGATTTTGTATATTTTTTTTCATTGTTCAGATGTTTTTATTTTCAAATCAATTTTTATCCAGATATTTTATTTAATTTTCTTTTAGGTCATTTATATATTTATTTGCTTGCTTATCTTTTATTATTATTATTTTTTTTTTTTTGTTGTTGCAATCACATTTTTACAAAGTAAATAAACAAGAAAAGATATGAGGCTTTTATTTCACACACGAATGTTGATTTATGTAATGAAATTCTAAATATTTGATATGGTACAGTGTTTGGTAAAATATTTTAGCAAACATGAAATGAAATTGCTATAATTTAAAGTGTACTTCTTCTGCAGTTAATATTATACTTCTTCGAGGTTAACTGAAAGTCTCCAGAATTTTTTTCTAATTTTTTTCTTTGTTACCAAAATTCAGATATTTGTTCTTTTATTTATTGTGCATGAAAAATATCTTCTAGATCCACCACTCCTTATGAAAATTTCTGAAGAAAACGTAGCTTGCTCTGATCCAAGCTATGCTAGTAATGGACAAGAGTGTTCCAGCCTGATGGTTGCACAAATGGACGGCCTTTGATGGTGACTGGTTGAGTTGATGAAGGAAAATGTTTTTTGGCCTGTGTGTAGAAGTAAGTGAACAACACCCATGAACATTTAAGAGGTTTTTTATTGCATTTATATGTGATTAGCAGCTAACCCCGGTTTCACCCGGTCTGTTTGGATGATGTGGCTATGATTGTTTTTGGTTAGGCATAATCTAAATGCGTTTCTCAACCTTATCATTTTGGGTCCCCTGTTTTGATTGCCTCCAGCAGTATGAAAATTTCCTGGCCCCATTCCGTCAGAAAACAGCTCCTAAGCAACTGGTTGTTTTAATGGCTGAAGAAAGAGGGGAATTCCATTAGAAAAAGTTTTAATCGATTTTCTCGGTAAGTATGGGGGCTAGGAAAAAAATACAAATTGCATTCCAATCTATGCATCCATCTCCACATGGGTGCCATTTTTCACGCAAATCCACCCAGCTGTGAACCTCAAGACAAGAAAGAATACCACAATCACCCATGTCCAATTTATATCATAGATAAAACAATCTGTGAAATGTTCAAACTGCATTGGTCTTTCACAGATAACTGCACCATTAACCACATACTGGGAGAGAGGTACTGCTTGGAGTTTATGGCAAGTTAATGGTATAGTAGCATGGAGCTTGTCCAAAACAATTTTGCTATATTTGTGGTGACAGAGGTTTCTGTCATCTATTTGTGCCATCTGCCTTAGACGTCTTCCTGGTAAAAGCGATTACTCTTTTACTCTTTTACTTGTCTCAGTCATTTGACTGTGGCCATGCTGGAGCACCACCTTTAGTCGAGAAAATCAAACCCAGAACTTATTCTTTGTAAACCCAGTACTTATTCTATCGGCTTCTTTTGCCGCACCGCTAAGTTACGGGGATGTAAACACACCTTCGGTTGTAAAGCGATGTTGGGGGGGGGGACAAACACAGACACACAAACATATACACACTCATAAATATATGTATATATACATATATACGACTGGCTATTTTCAGTTTCCGTCTACCAAACCCACTCACAAGGCTTTGGTCGGCCCAAGGCTATAGTAGAAGACACTTGCCCTAGGTGCCACGCAGTGGGAATGAACCGAGAACCATGTGGTTGGTAAGCAAGCTACTAACCACACAGCCACTCCTGCGCCTGATTGCTGAATGGTTTTTATAAAGAACTGAAAGTCAAATTCAAAAATGTTGAGAAACCGGTCCATGCCATCACTTCACATTGATTGGCCAGTTTGATTGACCGGTCACATGTAACTATGGTGGTTTGCTCATGATGTTTAACCATGGATCCAGGGATTCAGTTTCAAATCTCTGTTACAAAAAAAAGTGGTAAAATATATCTGACCTGCCTAACTTCACTAATGGCAGGATGCAGCAGAAAAGCATATGGAAGGTTATTCTGCTGCAATCTAACCTACTAACTGTTTATGAAGAAAGAAAACAGATCCCATTAATTTCCTCCATCTTTAATGAAATGCATCTTTTCATAAAACGCTTAAATAATAAATCGCAGATTATGAAAGCTGAAGATTAAAAAAAAAAAATGAATGAAATAATGCTACAGGTAATTACAAATGACTAGTAAATTTTTAAGCTCTGCATGAAGTAGATAAAAAAAGTTTAAATATCCAAATTCTATGCATATTTATTAAAATTTCCTTAATTTCAATCTCAAATTTTTAATCCTCCATTAAATTATGATCACATGGTTATCTCCCTTGTAATATAGCTGCAATCAATAGTGGAACCACATATATTTAAATCAGCCTTCTATTGAATTTAAAGGCCTAATCATATACGTTTATCAGACCCTTATCCTTAGATATTTCAATATATTGATATTATGTTTTATATTTCTGTCTATTGAGGGTCTAAGTCTAATGTATCAAAGTCTCCAGGTTTGGGTTCCATGGCAACCATTGACTCATACATTACATAGATTTTCACTTTAGTTATAGAATTATGAATGTTATCCTATTATTGTTTTTGGTTTGTGTATGACCATGTGGATGAGAAGATATTTTTGTTATTCATCTCTTGGAGTCCCTATACATACATATATGTATGTATGTATGTATGTATGTATCCAACGTTCACCACTTCACATCATCTTGGTGCTTAACAGCCCTCACCATTTGTTTTTATTGTTTTGTTTTCACTGTCTTATTTTTGTTACTACTTTCATCCTCTGCAAAAAATCCCAAATTTTATTTAATTTGCTTTGCGGGAAGGACTGTTACAATGAAGTTGCATCTTGTCTTTACCTCCGAAATGCAGAGTAGAAAAAACAGGGGACAACTGATGAAGCGGAATATTGCTTGTTTCTGTCGTTGTTCGAAAAAGTTTATTTTATATGTTTTTTTTTTGTTTTTATGTTCTCATTTCTCATTCTGTCTACGTTTTTTTTATGTCCTGTACCCATATATGCATGTATATATACATATATATATGTAGGTATGTACATATATGTGTGTATATATGCATATATTTATATATTATCTATACTATTATATGATCGAACGCCATGCACCCCTTTCCAAGTAAGTTTCATCTATATATGTACATATTTATATATACACATATATACATATATACACACATATACACAAACACATAAATATATATATAATAAATATATAGATATATATATATATATATATATATATAACATATATATATATATATATATATAGATATATAGATAGATTCATACTCTCATACATACATACATACTATGTACTATATGAATATATATATATATATATATATATATATATCAGTTTAATATGTTTGAGATGGTCAGCTATGATTACAGACAATGTCTCCCTCATTCCCCTGATTAACTAGTTAAAAATAAATTCACCCTCACACATATCTACAAAGGGATTTATTACTATTGAATTAACATAGAGAGATACCAGCTGGTCTGAGTGCTCTCTACCCACAATAACTAAAAAGACTACAGCAACTCAGGGAAACTAAGCCAGAACAACCTGCCATCCTCTACACACCATCATAAACTGCGAGCAGGGTACAAATTGTTGTCCTTAAATGCTCGCAGTTTATGCAACAAAATACATTTGTTCAACGCCTACGTCAGAAGTGTTGACCCTGACTTCATCACTGTCACGGAAACATGGGCGCATTCCTTACTCTGTGATGGGGTTTTCAACATTACGGGGTACAACCTCTTCCGTAAGGACCGCACTAACCGCCGTGGTGGTGGTGTGATGGTCTACGTTCGTTCAAATTTTTTGGTAATCCTTGTGCCGATTTGAACGAATCACAAGAAGAAGTTTTTTTTCTTGACGTGCGTATGACCATGTCAACACTCCTGCTTGGCGTTGTTTATCGTATCGTCCCCAAGTTACCATCGGGACACACACAGCTTTGCAATGTCCTCCGAGCTGCTGCCAGGAAACAGCCACTTATGTGTTTATTGCAGGCGATTTCAATCATCCTGAGATCGATTGGGAGACCTTCCATTGGCCACAGAGTGCAAACGATTTTGTTGAGCTTGTGCTGGACTCAAACTGGTCACAAGTAGTCACCTCTCCAACAAGAGGCGACAACACCTTGACCTGCTCTTCACCACCACAACTCCTGAAGCGGTTATCAATTGCACTACGGAGGAACCTCTAGGTGACTCTGATCATGCTATGATCATCGCCAATCTGGCTCTTGCGGGCAACAAAACCTGAACCATCTCCAATCTGCTTCCTTCGATTGGAAGAGAGCAGATTGGAACCTGTACCACACTGAACTACAGCACCCAAACTGGCGTGAATTCTACAACTCTGGAGATGTGAATACTATACTCCAGAGTATCCTGGACTCAATATGGGCAGCATGTGCAGCATCAGTGCCACGTAAACAAAAAAAGAAGAACCGCCCCAAAAGGGCAATTTGGGAAACTTCAGCGGTCCGACTTGCCAGGAGGAACGTCGGACTGCTGAACGGGAATACAGGTTGCATAAATCAGACACCAACAGGAGAAGCGGAATAAATCCTCCAACCATCTCAAGCAAGTGACAAAAAAAGCAGTGCTTGAATTTGAACAGTGCATAGCAGCCAATCCTGACAGCAAGGTTTTCTGGAAATATGTGCACTCAAGCAGAGACCTCACTCTCTCAGTGGGCCCTCTTCGCAACCCTCACACAAACCAGATCACTGACGACCCCAAGGAATGCGCAGAACTCATTGCCGAGTGCTATGCAAACATATTCACTGTTGAAAGTCAAAATACCATCTTCATCTTCACCCATCACTAACAGCAAACTCCATAACAACTATGGAATTTACACCTGCAATGCTGCGACGTCACCTTCAAAATAAGCGCAACTATGCCTCCCCTGGTCTCGATGGAGTTACATACCTTGCTTCTCAAACGTGGCAGGCACTTCCTTTTCACCAGCTTTCTATTTTCTTCCAGTACTCTATGTCTCAACATGTGCTACTACTCCGGAGCAGTGGAAAACTGCCAGTGTCATTCCTCTGTTCAAAAGGGCGACCGCACATCACCTGTCAACTATCGTCCAGTCCAGTCTCACTACTAGCTGTATTGCAAAACTGATGGAATCGTGTGTCAGAGAAACACTCTGGAACTTCTGGAGCTCTCACAGTCTCATCCGACCCTCACAATATGGATTTGTCCCTAACTCCAGCTGCAGTGACCAGCTTGTCGAGTTCCTTGAGGACATTACTCAGATTACTACGCAGTGGCTCATGGGTGATGTTGTCTACCTTGACTTTGCTAAGGCTTTCAACTCTGTGCCACACAAAGGCTTATGGTGAAACTCTCTGCAATGGTGTGGGGGATGACCTTTTTTAACTGGTGAAATCCTTCATCCTCAGCCGGAAGGAGGTAGTCACAGTTCTAGGACAGCACTCTACACCATATGAGATGTCATCGGGTGTACCACAGGGATCTGTCCTTGGTCCCCTCTTGTTTGTGGCATACATTACGACATAGATGCCAATTTAAAGAATGCCACAGTATTGAAATATGCAGACGACATCAAGCTGTACCTTGAATCAAGAGGACAGATCCTGATGTCTACAACTCTTTCCTGCAATCAGACCTAGACACAATGCAGCAATGGATCACAGACTGGCAACTGAAACTGGCTGTGGACAAGTGTACCCACCATGCATTTTGGGAGAAAAAACCCTGCGTTCACATACTCCCTCCTCCACAACACTGATATCAAGAAATCCTCTTGCGAGCGTGACCTAGGCATCACTGTCAGCAGTGATTTGCGTTGGTCAAAGCATATCTCTAAGATTGTCAGGAAGGCCGAGGGTGTCTTGGCATCACTCAGCAGTCTTTTGTTAGCCGCTCTCCAGCCATCTATTTAAAACTGCTGTATACAGCTATGGTACGACCACACTTGAATTCGCATCATCAGTTTGGAACCCCTATCTTGCACAGAACATTGACCTCCTGGAATCTGTCCAGAGACGTGCAACCAAACGCATACCCTCCATCAGAACACCTACCATATTCTGAGCGCCTTGTTTCCCTGGGCATGGATTCACTGAAGCTCCGGCGTTTGGCGACGGGACTTGGTAAACACCCACAAAGTTATCAACCACCACACAACCAACACACAACAACACTGACACCTTTTTGATCTCCATGTGTGTCTACACACGTGGACATGCCTACAAAGTCAGAAAAAACAATACCTCCCATGACTTTCGGAAACATTTTTTCACACGCTCAGAGTGCTGAAGCATGGAATAAACTTCCTGCGTCAGTTGTTGACTTGCCATGACACTGCATCTTTTAAGGCCCTCATGCTTTCCGAATCCGCCGAAACTACACCTGATTATATATACACTTTAGATGAGTTGTAGTGCACCTGAGCACTGTACACAATTATTATTATTATTATTATTATGGCAGAAAAATTCTTAACATCACCTCTTCTAATTCTTTATGTTCTGGCTTCAAATCCAGCTGAGATCAGTTTTGATTTTCATCTTTTGATGGTCATTAAATTATGTACCAGTTGAGTACTAGGGTCAACAGAATTGACTTCCCCACCTCCACTTACAACAGTTAGCCTTATGCCAGAATTCAAAACCACTAAAATGGTCAGCTGGTAGAATTGTTACTACATCATGCAAAATGTTTGCATTATTTCATCCAGCTGTTTATGTTCTGTGTTCAAATTCCACTATTTTGCCTTTCGTTATTTTGGGGATCAAAAAGATAGGCACCAAAAACCATTATTATTAACCAACACCAAGTAAGGTAGTGAACTGGCAGAATCGTTAGCATGCTGGATGAAATGCTTAACGGTATTTCATCTGTCTTATTTCATCTAAGTTCTGATTTAAAATTTCACTGAGGTCGACTCTGCCTTTCATCCTTTCGGGGTCGATTAAATAAGTAGCAGTTATGCACTGGGGTCGATTAAATAAGTACCAGTTACGCACTGGGGTCGATATAATCGACTTAATCCGTTTGTCTGTCCTTGTTTGTCCTCTCTGTGTTTAGCCCTTTGTGGGTAGTAAAGAAATAGATATTTTATCTGTCTTCGTGTTCTGAGTTCAAATACCACCTGGGTCGATTTTTACCTTTCATCCTTTCGGGGTCAATAAATGAAGTACCAGTTACACATTAGTATCGATGTAATCGACTCATTTCCTCCCTCAAAATTTCAGGCCTTCTACCTATAGCAGAAACGATTATCCAACACCAAGTATTACCACATCACAGCTTGCTTCATTTTCATTGGTAGCAATTTCATTGCTATTACTGTGTTATACGACAACATTATATTTCATTCCCTTTTGTTGCTATGGTGTGACTACCACTGTTTTTGTCATTTATATAATATTACTGTTAAAGACTAAAATTCTTCAATTCTACTATATCTATACAGAATGGCTTTTATGAGATTTGTGGCCCTTTCAGTAGAGAACGGTTTTTGGTAATTCCATCAATCAATCCAGCCATGAAGTATGGTAATATATGAGTTTCATCCCACACACCCACCCACACCTATATAAACACAGATATATCTATATATATGTGTATATATGTATTTATGTATGTATATATATATATATATATATATAATATATATATATACATACATACATATATACACATACATATATATATAGATATATATATATGTATATATATATATGCATATATAAATACACATACACACACATACATACATATATAAATTATATATATATATATATATATATATATATATATACATACATACGTATATATACATATATATATATATAAATACATACATATATATACATATATGTACATATATATATGCATATTTACATACACATGCATATATATATATATACATACATACATATATATGTATATATATAATATATATATATATATATATATATATATGAATTATCACATTTGTAGCTTTTTATTCAAAAGGAAAGAAGAAAAGGCTTCTTTATAACAGATTTCGTTTTCATTTACATTGTTGAAAACCAGTCACAAAAACCACATATATACATTTACACATATATACATTTACACATATATACATTTACACATATATACATATACATATATACGTTTTTGTAATTCATATGCATACGTATACGTTTGTGTGGGTGTGATTACGAAATCATATGCAAATATGTATGCGTGTGCATGCGTGTGCCTATGTGTTTGTTTGTGTGTGATGTGTTTTTCCATCTATCACAAAGACTTATTCAAATCTCTATTCATGCCGTTTTGTTATTATATATTGCCTTATTTCCCAGATTCTAAGCACACTGTATACCGTTCTTCTTGCATGCATTGTCCTCCCTAATCACAGCTGACTGAGTACTCTTATATACCCAGTACCACCATTACCATCATCACAGAAGATAATGCTTCTGTACTAGGTCTATGGAAGACAACAACAACAAAGACAATAATAATAAAAATAATAATAGTAAAAATAATACTAGTAATAATAATAATAATAATAATAATGATAATAATAATAATAATAATAACAAAAAAAAAAATAATAATAATAATAATAATAATAATGATGATGGTGAGGATAATATAAAAATATTGACTATTCAGTTTATCGTAATTATTTTTTTCCTTTGTTCTTTTGTTAGAAACTGTATATATTTTTTTACACTTCCTATCCATTTTGTCAAAAACTGTCGGTTTCTTCTTTCTTTTTCTTTTGTAGTTTTTGTTGTGTGTTAGTCGTTAGTTGTCATAAAGTGGCATAACAGAAGTGCATTTTGCGCAAAATATTTCACAGGCACCGTGTTTATAATTAATGTTAATTTTGACCTTATCTGCAATTGATATGGTTTTGTTGTTTATTTTTTGTTAGGGTTTATTATTATTATTATTATTTTTTTTTTTTTTTGATGAAAGAGTTTTTCGTGTTTAGACATTTTTTTTTTTTCTGATATAAAAAAATCCCATTATGACAAATGTATCATTTCTGAGTTTGATGACAACTCTGTTTCATTCAATGGGCATGTATCAAGACAAAAAAAAGTTTTGTGGCTGTGGTATTTTAGTTTCAATGCAGAAGGTTATAGGTTCAAATTCTATCATTGATCTAATATATTACTTCTTTCTTTTGTTTTTTTTTTCTTTTTTTACTATTTGATTAAAATTGCTTCATCCATGTAAATGTGAAAGTAAGGAAATTTTCAAAGCTATATTTTAGTTTTGGTCCCTGAGGTTATGGGTATATCATTGGTATATCATTTCATTAATTTTATTTCACAATTTGATGTAAACTGTTTCACCCATAGAATGGTGACACTATAAAGAGATTTTGCAATTATGCTATTTCACTTTTTGTCCCAGAGGTCATAAGTTCAAATTCTACTGTAGGTACATTACTTTATTTATTTTATTCATTTTTTTTTTTGTTTTTTACCAATAATTAAAACTTTATAATCTTCCATGGAAATGTAACATTATAATAGCGGTTTTGCAGTTGTGGTCCTTTAGACTTGGTCTCGTTCCAGGTTCAAATATTATCATTGATAAAATATATTTATTTCTTTATTGCCCACAGGGGGCTAAACATAGAAGGGACAAACAAGGACAGACAAAGGGATTAAGTCAGTTAAATCAACCCCAGTGCGTAACTGGTACTTAATTTATCAACCTCGAAAGAATAAAAGGCAAAGTCGACTTTGGTGGAATTTGAACTCAGAAACTAATGGTAGATGAAATACCGCTAAGCACTTCGCCTGGCATGTTAACGATTCTGCCAGCTTGCCACCCTAATTGGTATAATATATTAATTTCATTTACTCTTTGATGAAAACTGTTCCATCCAGGAAATGTGACAATAAAAGAGGTTTACAGTTATGGTAGTTTCGTTTTGGTCCCTCATGTTTTGAGTTCAAATTTTGTCATGGCCCTTATCCTTTTATTTTTTCCTTTACGTGCCACCAGCATGCGTGTCTCCCATGCTGGTGGCACACAATAAGCACCATTCATGCGTGGGTCATCGCCAGTGCCGCCTGACTGACTCTCCATGCTGGTGGCACATAAAATGCACCATCCAAATGTGGTCAATGCCAAACCCCACCCTGCCTGGCTCCTGTGCCAGTAGCATGTAAGAAGCACTGTCAGCAACCATGCTCAAATGGTGCTTTTTGTGTGCCACCAGCATGACTGCCAGTCATGCGACACTGTTATTGACCATGTTTGAATGGTGCCTTTTATGTGCCACCAGCATGGGTACCAGTCAGGTGACACTGGCATTGGTCATGCTCAAATGCTTTCTATGTGCCACAGGCACAGGAGCCAGTCAGGCTGCACTGGTATGTCAGGCGGAAGTTACAGGTTCAAATTTTATCACTGGCATTATAGAAATTCTCTTGTATATACACAATTTAGTCAGAGCAAGGACAGCCACTAGGACTTGTAGTGAGGCTGCATAATAAACTACAACACTTTAACTTCTATATTAAATACTCAGATCCTCAGCATATTATTCATAGATAGATGAATACTTTCCATGTGTACAAAAAAACAAAATAAAATAAAATGCATAATAAAAATATTTTCAGGTTGTTTGTCAGTTGTCACTTATCTCAAACACCATGAAAAATGGTTTCAAGTTTTTGATACTTCATTGTAGCATTAACAAATACTTCTTGCTTGTTTTAATGTCAATTAAGTAAGATGACCCAAGGTATTGCTGAAATACGACTGCACAATTCTCTGGTGAAAACTATTTAATTCACATTTGCAGTCATTATTCAACTGTAATATAAGCTCTAAGCTGACAGAGATATTAGAATGTTGGGTAAAATTCTTAGTGGCGTTTTCTCTGTCTTATATTCTGAGTTCCTATTCCCCTGTGGTCAGTGTTCATTAATCCATCCATTCATCTGTCTGTCCATTTGTCCATTTACCCATCTGTTCATCCATCTGCCCAACCATCTGTTTGTCCATCTATCCATCTGTCCATGTGTCCATCTATAGGTACGTCCATTTAACTCTGTTTGTCCATCAATCTATAGGTACGTCCATCTTCTTTCTTGTCTTGAGATAGCATTCACCCGGGATGGGTTGAGCTGACTTCATTCATCCTCAATGTTGCATCTCTCACAAATGCCAGACAGGCCTGGCGATTTGAGGCTAACGACTGCGTGATCTCCAACCACTCCCTGTTCCAGCAGCGAATGCCATAAACATGGGGGCCTAGGTTGGGTTCCAGATCAGCCTTGACTGTCAT
>NC_042999.1:2181905-2191905 GCF_006345805.1 Octopus sinensis | reverse complement strand
TATATATATATATATATATATGCATGCTAAATCAAGACCCACCTTAGACTCCTCACTCGTATCATTATCGAACCAAGAGTTTAACTACTATCTGTCCCTAGCACTTACTTAGTGTACCTGCCACTCTTTGGGTCTTCTAGATACCAATACCTCTCGTATATGTATATATATATGTGTGTATGTGTGTGTGTGTGTGTATGTATGTATGTATGTATGTATGTATGTATGTATGTATGTATGTATGCATGTATGTGTGTATGCTAAAGTTTTCAGAAAAAGAAATCAACCAGCCAACATGCACATTCCAAATACAATCTGTAAGTGGAGCAGTAAAAATATGTAATGGTTGTAATTTTTAATGTGAATTTGTTTTGTTATCTCCATTCAAAAGATGAAGCATTGTATCTTTGGTAGAACAAGCTTCTTCCTTACAGGAAGATTTCAAATCACTAAAAAAATAGAAGGAAACATAAGTATATAAATGTATATATGATGGCAGTGTGTTATGATAAACTTATGTTCAAAATTTTAAGTGTGATATCATCCAAAAAAAAAAAAATATATATATATATATATATATACTGAAGTTATACTTGCATGCTTTGATGATGATGTTGGTGGTTGTGATGGTGTTGATGCTGCTGATGCTGATGCTGATGATGACAATAACGATTTCAACAGCAAGAACAACGATCCAGAGAGTAGAAATGGCTTGATGTAGTTCACAAGACAAAATTTTTTATGGAAACAGAAATTCTTTACTTAATGTTAACAGTTTGATCAAACTTCTCCATCAAATTTTCTGAAGAAACCCAATCAAAACCCTTGACGCCCACCCCCACCCCTCACGCCTAGACGTTTGCTTCTGAACCACATGGTTTCAGGTTCAGTTCTGATGTGCAGCACCTTGGGCAAGTGT
Source organism: Octopus sinensis (assembly GCF_006345805.1). Taxonomy (NCBI): domain Eukaryota; kingdom Metazoa; phylum Mollusca; class Cephalopoda; order Octopoda; family Octopodidae; genus Octopus; species Octopus sinensis. The sequence goes on along the minus strand of NC_042999.1, from coordinate 2,190,986 downwards.
CTTCCACTATAGCCTAAGGCCGACCAAAGCATTCTAAGTGAATTTTACAAATGGAAACTGAAAGAAGCACTTCATATATATATGTGTGTGTGTGTGTGTGTGTTTGTATTTCACTACTGCTTGATAAGTGGTGTTAGTGTGTTTACATCCCCATAACTTAGCAGTTCTGCGAAAGAGACTTATATAATGAAGCTTAAAATAAATTAGTACATTAGTAGTAATTAGTAAATTAGTACATTCATGCTAATTAGTAAATTAGTACATTTGATTAGCATAAGACTGGCTGTGTGGTAAGTAGCTTGCTTAGCAACCACATGGTTCCAGGTTCAGTCCCATTGCATGGCACTTTGGGCAAGTGTCTTCAACTAAGGCCTCAGGCCGACCAAAGTCTTCTGAGTGGATTTGGTAGACGGAAACTGAAAGAGGCCCGTTGTATATATGTATAAATATATATGTATGTGTCTGTGTTTGTGCCCCTCCAGCATCACTTGACAACCGATGCTGGTGTGTTTACGTCCCCTTAACTTAGCAGTTCAGCAAAAGAGACCGATAGAATAAGTCCTGGGGTTGATTTACTCGATTAAAGGCAGTGCTCCAGCATGGCCACAGTCAAATGACTGAAACGAGTAAAAAAGTAAGGTAGAATGGGATGCAGTCTTATAACTGGAACTAGTAAAAGCGAAACCCCATCCTTAATTTTTGCATTCCTTCTGGCGTTGTAACATAGATTCCAGGTTTGGTGATTCCTTCTCTAATTGTTCCTGCAAGATCTTAGATTGCCAAGAGAATAAAACAGTTTTTCATGTATAAACACTATGAGAACCTACTAGAATAACTCAGGAGAAATACTTAGGGACGCCTGCTGAATAAAAAGTTAATAGTCAAGTAGGCACTGCCATACTTCATGTTGTAAACCCAAAAATTTTAATTAATCAAAATTATACCCTTAATGACATGAAAAGTCATTATAGAAATTTCTAATTTTGCAGGAGAAAGGCAGTATGGACAAACCTAGAATTAAAATTAATTAAAATTAATTAATATTAATTAAAATAGAATGTAGTGGGTGGGGAGTGGAGAGTGTGATCTTTGGTAGCATAGGGACAGTTCCAGACATCTTCCTACCCACTTCTAACAACTTGTCTCCATCTTTTCACCAAAATCTTCTTCCATTCATCAATTTAGCCGATTTGTCTTCTTCATTAGCTTATTCTGTTTTCCAAGCACTTTCGTTTCCTCTTCTCACTCTTAGATTATCTTTGTCTGTCTGCTGGCTGTCTGTCTGTGTATTTATGTATGCATGTCTATATGCATGTATGTATGTATGTATGTATGTATGTATGTATGTACGTATGTATCTATCTATTTATCTATCTATCTAGCTATATATCTATCTGTCTATCTATCTATCTATACATGCATACATATATACACATATATTTTTATCACCCTCTCTCTCTCTCTTTATCTATCTATTTGTCTGTTTGCCTGTCTGTCTATTTATCTATCTGTCTATCTTTCTGTCTGTCTATCAATCTGTCTCTCTATCAATCTATCTATCTTTCTTTCTATCTATCTATCTATCTATCTATCTATCCATCTATCTATCTATCTATCTATCTATTTATCTATCTATATATCTATCTATCTATATATATATATATACATATATATATATGCATATGTACATATATATATATGTGCATACTTACATCTATATGTATATATATATATGCATATGTAGGCACAGGACGTCATGAAACATGTACAACAAAAAAGTACGACGCACAAATGCATGGAACATGAACCATTCTTTCAAACAACGAAAGACACAAATGGAAAACAAAACAAACAACATAATGAACGACCCTTCATCAGTTGTTGGCTGTTTTTCTACTCTTGTGTTTCGAGCATTTAACAACAATATATGCTTTCGATAAAACAGTTGCTCCTGTAAAGTAAATTAAATTAAATATGGGATTTTGTAGGGGGTCAAAATAGGTAACCCAAACAGGACAGTGAAAACAAACAGGAAGGGCTGCTAAGCTTAAATGAGGTTGTAGTGGTGAACGCGTAAATCAAGCTAGGACAGGAGACAAACAAGAACATGTGTTCCTTGTTCCAGCTACAACAGAGAGAAAGAAAGAAAGATGGCCAATGGTCACGTGGGCAAGAGAGGTGGAGTGAGAGAGAGAGAGTGACAGTGTAATAGGATAGAATAGTGGGAGAAGAGGAGGTAAAAGAATAAGAGAAAGCAAAATGAAAGAGTAAAATGATTGTATTGAGTGCACATCAGAATTATTAAGATAAAACTTTCTTGGAAGAGGATGCATGGCATTCAGTCATATAATAATATCTCTCTCTCTCTCTCTCTCTCTCCTCTATATATATATATATATCATATATATATATATAATATATATATATATATATATATATATAGTATGTACTTATATATGTATGTATATATTATTAACTGAAAAGAATGTAGATATAAGCCTTACCATTGGCAGAGTAATCTGAATGCTAAAGGGTTAAAGAACGTACCATTTCTGCTGCTGCTGCTGCTGATGTTGCTGTTTGGGTTGTTGAGTTATTGATTTCTCTCAGCTCTAATTTCTCAGCCCATAGTCTTTGCAACTAAATGAAAACCCCAACTCAGGCCTGAAGACAACTAGCATCTCTAAATCAACGCTCATAATTACCTTCCAATCATGGACAGGAAGCAGCATTTCCTGTTTGGTTTTTGCATTTGGTCTGAGACACACAGGTCAAGTTACATGATCATTGGTCAAGAAGGGGAAACAGAATATGTCTTGGGTTTGAACCAACATAAAGAAAAAAAAATGAAAAATAAAAACAATGGTGGAACTGAAAGGATGAAAGGCAAAATTGACCTCAGCAGAATTTGAACTCAGAACATAAAGAGCTGGAAGAATATTTGCATAGCATTTCGCATTTCGATCAGTACAGTAAAAAAAAAAATCTACTATAATAATACACTTGTGTTTTTCTCTGTCACAACACAGGAATGAGAAAGGAAGGGGTGATAGATAAATAAGGAAGGAAGGGGTGGTGTCAAACTGGTAGTGGGAGCGTTTCAACTCTGTGTGAGTATATGTGTGTGTATGCAAAAGGGAGTTATGTGAATGTTTGTGTGTGTGAATGTGTGTATGTAGAAAGGAAGTAGGATGGTGAACACCGAAAAGAAAAATCAAACAGCGTTTCAACTTGTGTGAGTATATGTGTATATGTGTGTGCATGTACAAGGGAAGTATGTGAATGTTTGTATGTTTGAACCAGCATTCTTTCAGTAACAAATGATGATCGATGTCACGTCTCAAAAGACAACCACTAGATAACATTGACAAGTGGGTGAAGGTAAAGAATACACACATCCAGTGTTTAGGGTAAGGATTAGAGTTAGGGTTTAGGGTTAGGGTTAGATTTAGGGTTATGCCAAAAATGGGTGGTGTGCATATTTTTTACCACCACTGATAAGTGTATTAACTTGATTTACCATCCATATTTATATATTAAATACTACAATTAGCCGTCATTTTTGACGGCACAGGGCCAGCTGGTAAAATATATTTATGATGCAATAGAAGTGAGTTTACTTCAACTGGGAGTGAAAACCACATACAAACATATAATTTTACTGCTCCTGTAGATACTCTTTCATCATTATTTAAAGTCTGTTCACAGGGGTTGGCAAACCAGAGAACTGCATCAAACTCCAACATCTGCTCTCACATGGTTTCTATGACTGAATGCCCTTCCTAATGCCAACCAATTTACCGAATGTACTGGGTGCTTTTTACGCAGCTCTGTCTATAGTGAGGTTGCCAAATAACCTGGAAGACCAGACCTGTTAAATGAAATAGGGGTACAAGATGTGATCAAAAAGTATAAGGACTGTTGCTATGTACACAGTTAAAGTACACCAAGTAAAGCTGCTTGACACAGATTGACCTTGAACTCTCTCTCTCATGCACAACGAGATATAAGTTCTGCTTGGAGGCAGCGAGCTGGCAGAACCATTAGTGTGTTGGGCGAAATGCTTAGTATTTCGTCTGCCGCTACGTTCTAAGTTCAAGTTCTGTCAAGGTCGACTTTGCCTTTCATCCTTTCAGGGTCGATAAATTAAGTACCAGTGATGCACTGGGGTCGATGTAATTGACTTAATCCGTTTGTCTGTCCTTGTTTGTCCTCTCTGTGTTTAGCCCCTTGTGGGTAGTAAAGAAATAGGTAAAGCATGTAGGGTGTGGTCATCTCACCACACCGTGGAGGTTTCATCCATGACTATGGCAGAGAAAATATATGAGAGATGTGAGTGTGGATGTGGAGAGAGATAAGGCTTGAAGGTTACTACAAGCAAGAATCTTTCCGAAAATGAAATCCCTACTTGAAAGGAACAAGATTTCAAGACTTCAAGAAATCCAAGAAAAATGTGATGAGGCAGCTGCTCGCTATCCCAGCAAAGGAGTTCCAAGAATGCTTCCATCAATGGAAATAGAACTAAATAAAGTGTGAGGCTTCTGGAGGAGGAGGCTGCTTCAAAACAGACTAAATACCAAATTGATGTGTGTTGCAGTTTTCTTTTTCTAGCATCAGTCCAGATACTTTTTGATCAGACTTCGTAGAATTGAGAGAGAGATGGCCTAATGCCAGATGATGAGAGATTAATGTATGATAGAAGAACAGGAACAGGTGTCTTAGCGTAGAGGAGATCTATGGTTGTTACCCCAGTTAGAAGAGACAGAGGATGGTATTAAAAATGCCTCTAACTGTCTTAGCATACTTATCTAACTACAACAACCATCGTAGTCTTCACACACAATATACACTAACCATTTTATTACGAGATGCTGCACTGGAAATTTATTGCTTACAACTCATTACATTCTTGGCACAGCATAAAAGGTTTCAACTGTGTTATGACCAAATTTAATTACTCATAACTTAGAAGTCACACACAAGCTTACACACACAAATATGCACATATACATACATGTATATATACATATATATCATCATCATCATCATCATCATCATCATCATCCTTTAATGACTAATATATACATATGTATATACATATATATATATATATATATATATATATATATACATACGTACATATATACATATATATATACATACATACATACATACATATATACATACGTACTATATATATACATATATGTAGGTGTGTGTGTATAATATTATATATATATATATTGATATACATATGTGTATATAATATATATATATATATTTATTATATATATATATAAATAGTGAATATATATATATGTAAATATATTATATATATATACCGATACATGACATTATATATATAAGTGTATATACATATAATAGATGGTTGTGTGTGTATATATATATATATGTACATATATATATATACACACACATATGCACATACACACACACATATATTCATAGATTTAGAAATAAAGAATATGGCTATTGCGCAATATCTTAAAAAAATTTTTCTGAAGTTTCTTCATTGCATATATTGATTTTTGCATTGAAATATCATCATTTGCGACTCTATTAGTCTGTGTATGTGTGTACACGTGCCTGTGTGTGTATGTGTGCATAACAGTGTATGTGTTTATTATATCAAAAGTTGATAGCCTCCTCTGCACAAAGCCATTCATTATGGTCATCAACAGCTCAGCCCAGAGGAGAGACAGTCAATTTGGATATAATAATCATGTTTCTCTCAGTATTAAGTTTTATACAACATAATGTTTGCATTATGTAAAATATTTTACAGTTCTTACATTACAATCTAAACATTGCTGTCTATGTGTGTATGTATGTATATATCTGTGTGTGTGTGTGTGTGTCTTTGTGTGTACATGTTGTTATGTATGAGTGTATGTATACATATATATATATATATATATATATACATGTGTGTGTATGTGTTGTGTGTATATACTGTATGTGCATTTGATTGTAAATCATCATTATTGTCATCTAATGTTCACTTTCACATGGTTTCCGTAATATATATATATATATATACATATATATATACACACACATATATATATATATGTATATATATGTATGCATGTATATATACATATATATATACATGTATGCACATATACATATATGTATATATATATATATGTGTGTGTATATATATATATATACATATATTTATGTATGTATATATGTATATGTAAATATATGTATATATATATGTAAATATATAAGTATATATGTAGGAAATGACCAGAGACCGAGACCTTTGGAAATATTCTGTACGTGAGAAGACCAGGCAGGACAAGTGAGCCCAGCCCACTTATGAATGCCTTTCCTCCCTTGGACACAAAGACCGGTTGAGGCAAGCGAAGTCGATATAGAACCTCATCCGACGACAGACACCCATCCCAACCCCCCATGCTTGCGAAGACATGTGGGGCAAGCGAAATCGAAATCGAAATCGAAACCGAATTGAACCAGCCAGGAATCCCTGGCCTGGTGGTACGTAAAAAGCACTATCCGACTCGGGGCCGTGGCACGTAAAATACTCCAATGCGACCGTACGACAGGCACCCATGCCAACCCCCTTTGCTTGTGAAGACATGTTGGGGCAAGCGAAATCGAAATCGAAATCGAATTGAACCAAGCCAGGATCCCTGGTCTGGTGGTACGTAAAAAGCACTATCCGACTCGTGGCCGTGGCACGTAAAATACTCCAATGCGACCGTACGACAGCACCCTTGCCAACCCCCTTGCTTGTGAAGACATGTTGGGGCAAGCGAAATCGAAATCGAATTGAACCAGCCAGGATCCCTGGTCTGGTGGTACGTAAAAAGCACTATCCGACTCGTGGCCGATGCCAGCACCGCCTCGACTGGCTTCCGTGCCGGTGGCACATAAAATACACCAATCTGACCGTGGCCGTTGCCAGCCCCGCCTGGCACCTGTGCAGGTGGCACGTAAAAAGCACCCACTACACTCACGGAGTGGTTGGCGTTAGGAAGGGCATCCAGCTGTAGAAACATTGCCAAATTAGACTGGAGCCTGGGGCAGCCTTCTGGCTTCCCAGAACCCCGGTCGAACCGTCCAACCCATGCTAGCATGGAGAACGGACGTTAAACGACGATGATGATGATGATGATGTGTGTATATATGTGTGTCGTGTCCGTGTGTCTGTGTGTGTGCATATATATATATATACATTTATATATAGATTTATATGTATACATATATATATATATATTTTATAAATATATACATATATACAAAAATCTCTACGCTTCTATACACAATATACATATATATACATAGGTGCAGGTGTAGCTGTGTGGTACAATGTTTGCTTCTCAACCACATGGTTCCAGGTTCAGTCTTACTTTATGGTTCCTCAGACAAGTGTCTTCTACAATAACCTTGAGCTGACCAAAGCCTTGTGGGTGGATTCGTTAGATGGAAACTGAAAGAAACTCATCATATGTATATATATATATATATATATATATATATATATATATATACTAAAACTCAAAATTTTCATGTTTTCCTGCCATTTGCTTAAGATGATAAAGATTACAAATAAAATAGTAGTTTCCCCGTTTAAGAAAAAGAAATCAAGTTGAAAATGTCGGCACTTCAAAAAGACATGTCATCTACCACTTATCCGTCCTTTTCTCTTACTTTCTTTTTTTGCCCCTTAATCATTTATATAAATGCTGTGGACTTGAAAGATAGAAATTCTCCTTATATTTTTATGAGATATTTTAGAATCACAGGTACTTGATTTTTTTTCCTTCAAGGGAAAAATTACTATTTTATTTAAAATAAAGTATTAATCTTTATAATCTTAATCAAAAAGCAGAAAAACACAGCGAGAGCAAGGCTATCTCTTTATAGGTGAAGATCAGTTGTAATGGGGAGAACTGAATCTCATAAAAATAGAAAAAGAAACAGCAACAAATGGGTTGTACCTTATAGTGAAACCCTTTTAAGAGCATTCAAATGCCACTGCAATGCTGAAATCATTGCCTCAGTGAAATCAATTAAGTATGTCATCAAGTACACACTGAAAGGAAATAACCAAACTGTTGTTCAAATAAACAGTCATAATGAAAACAATCAATATCTAATGAGTCGGTATATTGGACCATCTGAAGTATTTGCATCCATTGTAGGATTTTCAATTTATGAAAGAGAACCTGCAATAGTGGGACGGCAAGTTCAGCTACAAGATGAACAAAGAATATTGCTCAGAAATTATGAGGATATATATGGTTGTCAATGAACGACATATGAGAACACCATTGACAGAATTCTTTTCAGTGGTTGTGTGGTAAGTAGCTTGCTTATGAACCACATGATTCCGAGTTCAGTCCCACTACGTGGCCCCTTGAGCAAGTGTCTTCGACTATAGCCCCAGGTCAACCAAAGCCTTGTGAGTGGACTTGGTAGACGGAAACTGAAAGAAGACCATTGTATATATGTATATTATATATATATATACTAAAAACTAAACTCAAAATTTTCATGTTTTCCTGCCATTTGCTTAGATGATAAAGATACAAATAAAATAGTAGTTTCCCCGTTTAAGAAAAAGAAATCAAGTTGAAAATGTCGGCACTTCAAAAAGACATGTCATCTACACTTATCCGTCCTTTTCTCTTACTTTCTTTTTTTGCCCCTTAATCATTTATATAAATGCTGTGGACTTGAAAGATAGAAATTCTCCTTATATTTTTATGAGAATATTTAGAATCACAGGTACTTGATTTTTTTCCTTCAAGGGAAAAATTACTATTTTATTTAAAAAAGTATTAATCTTTATAATCTTAATCAAAAAGCAGAAAAACACAGCGAGAGCAAGGCTATCTCTTTATAGGTGAAGATCAGTTGTAATGGGGAGAACTGAATCTCATAAAAATAGAAAAAGAAACAGCAACAAATGGGTTGTACCTTATAGTGAAACCCTTTTAAGAGCATTCAAATGCCACTGCAATGCTGAAATCATTGCCTCAGTGAAATCAATTAAGTATGTCATCAAGTACACACTGAAAGGAA